>NC_091120.1:193803126-193840626 GCF_040183065.1 Periplaneta americana | reverse complement strand
CCAAGCAAATACGCACGATCTCGCACAAAAGATTTAATACCATTGTTCTAAACCATTCCTGCGCTTATGTTATCAAATTTCATCATATATTTTAAATTAAAATTAGGTACTAGAAATTATAATTTTGCGTGCTTTATATTTATACTTTAATGATCAGATGAAAAAGTGTTCATAAAATTTGATGCAGGGGTTGGTGAGATAAGATTGTTGAAAGAAATCATTCTGGTCATGTTTTACATTGCCCTCTCTGCTTACCACAAAATTAACATGTTTCAAAACGCTTGAAACATATTAGAAAGTATGTGTCATCTTCGTGACGTATATAGGCAACTGCATAAGTATATAGGCCCTAATTGTGACAGTTTTACTAGTTAGTTACACGCTAATTTATAAAATGTATGTTAGACTCACATAGGAAACATAATCAACAATTTTACTCATCTAGTGGTACAATAGCTGAAATAATAAATCATTTTAAATTTGGTATTTTTTTTTTGCAATAGCCATTCCTTCTCTTTGTATACTGCGTTCCATAGACTGCAGAGGGTTTTCCTTCAAGCTACAGCGAACACATCTAAGGTAGCTGGACGCCGAGGTCCCCACTGCAAATTCCAACCGCCTTACCCCCTTAAAAGAGCCCCCTATGCCCAATGGACAAGAGGGGAATGGACCTCGGTGAAGAGAAGCTCTCTTGAGCGCCCTAGTCGGGATTCGAATCAAGGCCGTTCAGTCGTTTTCCCAACTTAAATATCACATCTCGCAAAATTATCAATACTGAACAACAACTCAAACGTCTAAAGATTTATAAATTGTTAGTCCTTTAATATTCAATGTGAAATACAGTCGTGCAATAGCACCGAACTAGAATTCAGAGCCTTGGAGCAAAAGTGGGCTAACAATCGACTACAGTTCAGTTACGCTTTCCAGTATGATTAAATTACTATGAGGTCGTTCATAAGGACATAAAGATGAAAACATTAAGAACGTCGTGTTTTACAAAACCATAACAATGAAAGAGTCTAGCCAGTTACGTTGAACTTGAAGATTGTGATGAAGTTTTTATCCTGCATGAAGGTCACAGTGCTGAGTTAGAATCTTGTCCACAGCTTAGACGTATGTTCTTCGCTAACGTGTAGGGTGACCATGCGTCTCGATTGATCGAAATTGTCCTGTTTGAGGGCATACAAATTTATCCTGATTTTTATAAGAAATTCCCTTTTGTTCTGATTTTGTTGCGCTCGTTTCATAAACATACTCGTGTCTTAATTACTACCATTATAGTCAATTTTCATACGACTTTTTATGCTCGACCATATTTCTAACTTGAAATTATTCATAAGTGTTCATGTTATTCTTATCTGACTAAGGAGCGGAACTGACCTTGTGCAATACCTCGTAAATTGTGAGATGTGCGCAGACGCGAAAGTATTGATTTTTTTCCGAGAAACAAATGTCGACATTGACCTTGATATAATCTAGAGAGTAAAATAAACATTAATCTTGATATAACCTTGAAATTGAATTAGACATTGAAAAACGAGATGACAAATTGAATTTATTTCAATATTATTTACAATTAACGCTAATTATTATAGTAACAGAACTGACTTCATTTCAAATATAGGTGATTTATTGATTTATTGTTGTCTTTCGATTGCATATCCGAGAATAATCGATACTTGCGCTTTCATATTGCTACAATGGAATTTTCTGATTGGTGGAACACCTGAACTTTAATGCATAGGTGTACTTTAATGAGGTCCATTAAAGGGCTGCTACCAGGTGTATAATTACAACATTTCGGCATGGTCGAGCATAAAAACCTTTCTAATTTTATTATACACCGTGCTTTCACAACCATACATAACAATCAGTAATATAACTGCTTTATAAATTCTAACTTTCAGTTTTTTTGAGAGTAGATTGGATGACAAAAGCTTCTCAACCGAATAATAACAGGCATTCCCCACATTTATTCTGCGTTTATTTTCTCTCGATTGTCATTTATATTTGTTACTGTTGCTCCAAGTTATTTGAATTTTTCCATCTCTTCGAAGGATAAATTTCCAGTTTTTATATTTCCATTTCGTACAATGTTCTGGTCACGAGACATAATCATATACTTTGTTTTTCGGAATTTACTTCCTAACCTGCTGTCTCTTCACTTACTTCGAGTAAAATTCCCGTGTTTTCTTTAACAGTTTTTGGATTTTCTCCTAATATATCTTTAACAGAAATTAAAAACCAAAAAGAAAAAAAGAAGTATAGAAATCAATTAAGAATTTCTTGAAAATTTAAATATGTCAACAATTCGAAGATTGGTTGGAAGCTCATAAGTGATAAGAATGAAGTATGGCTTATATGTAACATTGCAACGTACACAATATCGAGCAAGAACACAGACTTCTTAAAACGTCCGTGAGATATCTCGTATCCTCCCCAAAAAATTTAACTTGAATAATAATAATAATAATAATAATAATAATAATAATAATAATAATAATGATAATAATAATAATAACAATAATAATAATAATAATAATAACAATAATATCATAATCAGAGGCCGGATTTTTAGGCATTATGAATCATTAAAATAGGCAGACAAAAAGGCATCATAAATAGCTAAAATAGGCAGGCAAAAAGGCATTATAAACAGCTAAAATACGCAATAAAAGACAATTACAAAAACCTTGCACTAGACCCACAACCTTTCATTTTCCACAAAGGGATTTCGGCAGCAAGAAAAGCTTCACATAAGTTGAATGCAAATTGAGATTTTCGACTCGATGTTGCAATTACTGTTGCAAGCAAAGAAATCTTCTTCCCAGTAGCCTTGGAAAGTGAATTTTTGTGTTTGGTTGTACTGATATGTTGCGATATGAAATATTTAGCTATAGTCCCGCCGCTCTAATTTCCGGCAGCCAAACACGTTGCAGGTCAGCTACATTTAAACGTGTGTGTCTTGTGATTCGCTGATGAAGATGTTAAGCATTTCCTAAGGCTGGATAAATACTTAATATAATCGCCCGCCATTTTGGCTTTTTCGTTGGCGTTCGCAGAAAGCACACGAAGACATTAATTACCGCTCAATTAATTGCTGAATTACAGTGCGTTTGATTTATTATCATAGGAGCTACGACATGATAATGTTTAACGGTGTGGCAAATAGATCCCTCGTCTGGTAGCTCAGCAACGAAAGAACAAAAATGGCGAACGATACTACCTACTTAGACTTTATAGGGCCTTGACTTCCTAAGACGTAAGCAAAGAGGAGGAGTCACGCCGGGAATAACAGCGTTGCGACTATAGCTACAACAACGTCGCAATGAAAACTGAAAGAAAAGAACGTTAGACCCGCATTCATTGTTGCCTTGTCAAATAAACACGAGCGATAATTAAAACGCGTACTGATATACATTTTTGCACGGCAGCACTCATTGTTGCAAAGAGAATATGAACTGACTGAAAGACAATAATATACATTCGGTGAAGTCACTTTCATTGTAGCGGTTACAGAAATAAATTAAAATATACCTGTAGGCAATTTTAATAATAAATTAGTAAATAATAGATAAATAATCAAATAAAGGCAAAAAAAGCATTTATTTTATAAATTAGGCATTTATATTTAAAAAGGCAGAAAAGGGCAACATAAAACGGTGACAAAGGTATAATTCGTACAGATTTACTTTCAAAATGAAGATAGATTTAACACATTTAAAAAGGCATTCTGCCAAATTCCGCTCTCTGGACTCATAATGTTCAATGAAACAACTTACTTACTTACTGGCTTTTAAGGAACCCGGAGGTTCATTGCCACCCTCACATAAGCCCGCCATTGGTCCCTATCCTGAGCAAGATTAATCCATTCTCTATCATCATATCCCACCTCCCTGAAATCCATTTTAATATTATCTTCCCATCTACGTCTCGGCCTCCCTAAAGGTCTTTTTCCCTCCGGCCTCCCAACTAATACTCTATATGCATTTCTGGATTCGCCCATACGTGCTACATGCTCTGCCCATCTCAAACGTCTGGATTTAATGTTCCTAATTATGTCAGATGAAGAATACAACGCGTGCAGTTCTGTATTGTGTAACTTTATCCATTCTCCTGTAACTTCATCCCTCTTAGCCCCAAATATTTTCCTAAGCGCCCTTATTCTCAAACACCCTTAACCTATGTTCCTCTCTCAAAGTGAGAGTCCAAGTTTCACAACCATAAAAACAACCGGTAATATAACTGTTTTATAAATTCTAGCTTTCAGATTTTTTGACAGCAGACTGGACGATAAAAGTTTCTCAACCGAATAATAACACGCATTTCCCATATTTGTTCTGTGTTTAATTTTCTCCCGAGTATCATTTATATTTGTTACCGTTGCTCCAAGATATTTGAATTTTTCCACCTCTTCAAAAGATAAATTTCCAATTTTTATATTTCCATTTCGTACAATATTCCCTCACGAGACATAATCATTCAATGAAACAACTGATGTGTATTTAGTCTTCAAGATTCATAGGCCTATTCTTAAGTCAACAACTATTGTAACGTATCTAAAAACTGAAATCTATTCTGGTACAGGTAACGATATCTATGAACATGTGAATACGACTCAAGCAACGCACATTGCATACTGACATTCCATCGTGCGGAGGAAAATAAAACGAATTCCAAGTTTTGTTCTATTTTGATCGTGAAACCAGGCGACAACGTGGGGGTGAGGACTTGAATCATAACGTATTCGCCTTGGCCAAAAGTGGTAGACATGCCTGCAGTGGATATAAAGTGATTCAGAATATTAAATCCTCCGAGTTAATGAAGTCGGCTCAAATTCTTAAATTACCGTTATTAAAATTCAATATTCCGAACAATTATGCAACCCACACAACTTATCGAGTTACAATCCTGTTTCCTAATAGAGAGCTGTCACTACCTGTTAGCCAGTAGGCATAAACATTTCGACGTGGGGCCAGATCAGGCGATTCACATGCAAATACGACGTATCTCTGCGTTATCGTAGGTCACACGAAAGCCGGATTTTTTTTATCATCTCTGCGATCCACAACATGGCGGCTATACGAAGATAAAAATGTTATTACAAAATGTTGTTTGCATTGAATAAAGAATTGTTAAAAAAAGCTGTATTTTGTGATTGAAAACAAACAATTTTAATTCTAATTTTTATAACAATTTTATTTTTATTTAATTCTAATAATAAAAGGAATAGGTTATCCTATACTATTTGCAGATGACACAAGTATCATAATTACAGACAAGAACTTTGCCACATTCAAATATAAAACAGAAATAATTCTCCTTAAAATTTATGACTGGTTTACAACCAATAAACTAGCATTAAACATTAATAAAACTAACATAATTCAATTTAAAACCACTTCAAATTTAATCTCTGAAACATTGGACACAACTATCAACAATATACCTCTACTAGAAACATTAACAACCAAATTTCTTGGTTTGCACATTAATAATACAATAAATTGGAAAAATCATATCAAAGAAATAACCCCCAAACTTAGCTCAGCATGCTTCGCAATTAGGTCGTTACAACAATTTCTTAACAGCAGTATCTTAAAGACAGTATATTTTGCCTATTTTCATTCCATTATGTCCCACGGAATAATATTTTGGGGAAATTCTGCAGATAGTAAAAATATATTCTTATTACAAAAAAGAGTCATTAGAATAATAGTTAGAGAAAAGGCTAGAGAATCGTGTAGATTATTTAAAAAAAAAATTAGAGATTCTAACCTTAACAAATCCATACATATACTCTACAATAAATTTCCTCTTATGTAATAAAGAAAATTTTCCAACTAACTCAGCCATACATAGTATAAATACCCGCAGAAGGAATGATTTTCATACGCCATCATCAAATTTATCATGCCTTCAAAGTGGAGTACGTTACATGGCGATAAAAATGTTCAATAGTCTTCCTGAAGACATTAAGAATCATAGCCAAAACCCTGCATTATTTAAGATAAAACTAAAAAATTACTTAATATCTCACACTTTCTATTCTGTAGACGAATTCTTGACATTTCACAGTACTGTGTAAATATTATAATACTATTAAATGGTAAATATATTACATTGTATAAAATATTATTGTTATTAAGGAATTAATTCTATACATATTTCATATTTGCATTTTATATGTATTGCATTTTATTGTTAAACGTAAGAATTGGACGTGTTCTTTATTCTATGCTATAAAGCAAATGTAAGAATATTATGGAACGAATAAATCTATCTATCTATCTCTATCTATCCAAGGAAACAAAAGACAGATCCAAAACCTGCATCAACACATAAACAAAATACACCCAAAGCTACACTACACATTAGAAATTTAAAACAACAAATCCATAAATTTTCTAGACATCACAATAACAAAAGTAGACAACAAACACACATTCAAAGTATACAGAAAACCCACAACAATAACACACATACACAACACATCCAACCACCCCACACAACACAAGCTGCATTCCGAACAACGGTACACAGACTACTCAACATACCAATGAACCAACAGGATTACAACGAAGAGCTAAACACAATCAAATACATAGCACAAGAAAACGGATACAACCCCAACATAATAGACAACATAATACGAAAGACAAAACATAATCACAAAAAACATAAGAATACAACACAAACACAGGAACACAAAAAAATACATCACACTAACATACGAAAACAAAAACACACACAAGACTGCAACTTCACTTAAGAAATGAAATTACTACATCGCATACAGAACAAATAATACTCTACAAAAACATCTCAATACACAAACAACACAAACAAACAAATACAACCACACAGACGTATACAAACTCAAATGTAACACCTGCAACAACATTGGACAGACAGGCAGATCATTTCAAACACGATACAAAGAACATATCACAGCCATAACAAAATTACAAAACACCTCCAAATATGCAGAACACATCACAAATGCTAACCACACCTACAGAGACATCAACACAGACATTGAAATTCTACACATCCAACCAAAAAGCCAGAAACTAAACACACTAGAACAATATGAAATATACAGACACACAAAAACACACCCTAATGAAATTCTCAACACACAACTCAATTTCAGAACACACACACTCTTTGACTCCACATTATACTACACAAACACACCCCCACAGGAAACAAAACAAGAGGCGCCAAGACCAGGAACGTCTAGTTCTGAATATGACCAATAATTGGTCGAAACATGTAAACCAGGTACGAAAGAATTTAACAAGAGAAAGTCATATAATACATATTCCGAAATTAAAATCCTTCAAAAAGTTACGTCTATGAGACCACTGACTAAGAAGAAATTGCGTACTGAAGGATGCACTGGAAGGAATGGTGAACGAGAGAAGAGTTCGGGGTAGAAAAAGATATCAGATGATAGACGACATTAAGATAAATGGATCATATGCGGAGACTAAGAGGAAGGCAGAAAATAGGAAAGACTGGAGAAAGCTGGGTTTGCAGTGAAAAGCCTGCCCTTGGGAAGAGAACTATGAATGAATGAATGAATGAATCATTATTTTTTTTTAGAATTATAGAGTTCTTGCACTGAACTACAGAAGTGATGCATTCAAAATAATAATTTTCAGAAAAGTGAGAACAGGAACTAATTTAAAATCATAAAAGACTTAGACCTTACCTACATTTTAAATGGGTCAGAGAGTTGAATTTTGATAATCTCGCAGAGGGAAAATATTCAAACAGTAGAGGAGAAATTATTTAGACCTTTGGCCCCAAATATTTTCCTAAGCACCTTATTCTCAAACACCCTTAACCTATGTTCCTCTCTCTAAGTGAGAGTCCAAGTTTCACAACCATACAGAACAACCGGCAATATAACTGTTTTAAAATTCTAACTTTCAGATTTTTTGACAGCAGACTGTATGATAAAAGCTTCTCAACCGAATAATAACAGGCATTTCTCATATTTATTCTGTGTTTAATTTCCTCCCGAGTGTCATTTATATTTGTTATTGTTGCTCCCAGGTATTTGAATTTTTCCACCTCTTCAAAGAATAAATTTCCAATTTGTATATTTCCATTTCGTACAATATTCTCGTCACGAGACATAATCATATACTTTGTCTTTTCAGGATTTACTTCCAAACCTATCTCTTTAATTGCTTCAATTAAAATTCCCGTGTTTTCCCTAATCGTTTGTGGATTTTCTCTTAACATATTCAAGTCATCCGCATAGACACGCAGCTGATGTAACCCGTTCAATTCTGTGCCATAAATCTACGATAGGGGACTCACAGCTTTACTTCCCTCTCGGAAGATGTCATGATAAGGATTTTTATAGCCTCTTAAAATCCGGGCTTTAATCCGACACTCTCTCTGGTGATAAAACTAGCAAGTAGTTCCGAAAGGTTTGGTAGGCTTACTTTTCATTTTAGCATACGGTTCAGAAAGGGAAATCAAGTGCTACAACTAAATGACGGTAAAAACTCATGAAACAATAACACACTTAAGAATCCAAATAAAATGAACAAGGGCAAATAAATATCTACATGAATTACTTAATGGTTACAAGAAGAAAAGATTGATAGAAAATAAATAAAGATATAAACGAACAAGGAAAAGTAAATGGGAATAGACGGAAGGTCAAAAATAAGAAATTAAAGCCAGATATAAAAGAAAAATAAAGACAGAAAGAAAAGCTTTTAATTTTCTTTTTACTCAGCTATTTTAAGAAAGGAACATGAGAAGAAATTGTAAATAAAGAAATGAAAGCAGTGAAAAGCAAAGAATGAGGGGGATGGATAGAATAAGAAAGGCGTAGAAACAAGGAAGAAAGAAGAAATGAAGAAGTCTAAAGAGACATGACAAAGACAGGACATGAGCGAGAGAAAAAATCACAAATAAAATGAGAGGAGAAAAAAGGAATGGAGAAATAGAGAAAATTGATAGAAAAATGAAAGAGAGATGAGGAATAGAAAAAGGAAATAAGAATGAAAAAAGTGAAACGTAACATGCAAAAAGAAATGGATTCAATAAATGAGAGGAGAAAGAGAGGAAGGGGAAGAAAATGAAGAGCGAGAAATGAAAATATTTGGAACCAAATAAAGGATGAGGTAACGGTAGCAAAAACAAAAGAAAGGACGAGGAAAAGGAAAGAAAAAAGAAAAATGAAAAACAGAGGAAAATTGGAAAAAGGAAGAGGAAAAGAAGAGGAGGGGAGAAAGGAAAACGGCAAAGAAATTAAGAAGAAAAACTGACGAGGTGAAAGAAATGAAGAGGAAAAGAAAGGATGAGGGAAAAGATAGAAAAAGGAAAGAAAATAGAGGAAGAGGCTAAAAAGCAAAATGGAAAGATAAGGAAGAGAAAAAGAAATGAAAGGTGGGAAAATGGAATTAAAATTGACAGTAAGAAGTAAATAATGAAAGAATAATAGAGAAATGGGGAATAATAGCGGGAAAGGAAATTAAAAAACAGATAGACGAGAAAGAAGAAAAGAATTAAAGTGAGTACAAATATAAAATAAAAGGTTAATTACGGAATGAGAGGGACGATGAAATGAAAGAGAAGAAGAGAAAGAAAATGAAGAGCGAGAAATGAAAATATGTGGAACCAAATAAAGAAAGGAAGACGAAACGGCAGGAAAAAACAAAAGAAAGGAAGAGGAAAGAAAACGAAGAAACGAAAGAAAGGTAGAGGAAAAGAAAGAAAGAAGAAAATGAAAGGAAAATGGAAGGAGGATCAAAAAGAGGGGAAGATGGGAGAAAAGAAAATGAAAACGAGAGGAAAATTTGAAAAAGGAAGAGGAAAAGAAATTAAGAAGAAAAAATGACGAGGTGAAAGAAATGATGAGGAAAAGATAGAAAAAGGAAAAAATAGAGGAAGAAAATTGGTAGAAAAATAAAAGAGAGATGAGGAATAGAAAAAGGAAATAAGAATGAAAAAGTGAAACATAATATGCAAAAAGAAAAGGATTCAAGAAATGAGAGGAAAAAGACAGGAAGAGGAAGAAAATGAATAGCGAGAAATGAAAATATGTGGAAGAGGAAGCGGTAGCAAAAACAAAAGAAAGGAAGAGGAAAGAAAACGAAGAAACGAAAGAAAGGTCGAGGAAAAGAAAGGAAGAGGAAAATGAAAAGAAGAAGGAAGGAATATCAAAAAAGAAGAGAAGATGGGAGAAAAGAAAATGAAAACGAGAGGAAATTTTGAAAAAGGAAGAGGAAAAGAACTTAAGAGAAAAAATGTCGAGGTGAAAGAAATGAAGAGGAAAAGATAGAAAAATGAAAAAATAGAGGAAGAGGCTAAAAATCACAATGGAACAATGAGGGGAAAAAGAAATGAAAAGTGGGAAAATGGAATTAAGATTGATACTGAGAAGAAAATAATGAAAGAATAATAAGGAAATAAGGAATAATAAAGGGAAATGAAATAAAAAAGGAAGGCGAGAAAGAGGAAAAGAAATAAAGTGGATACAAATATAAAATAAAAGGTTAATTACGGAATGAGAGGGACGATGAAATAGGAGGCAAGACAGAAAGAAAATCAGAAGCATGAGGAGGAAGAGTGACAAAGCTAGAGGGAGGCACAATTAGTTAAAAGTTGTGGCAAAGGACTACGAAAATGATGATTGGGAAGAAAGAAGAAATAAAGAAGGATAATAAAGAGGCATGACAGAACATTAGCGAGAGAAAAAAGAAAAAATAAAATGAGAGAAGAAAGAAGGAATGGAGAAAGAGAGAAAATTAGTAGAAAAATATAAGAAAAATGAGAGATAGAAAAAGGAAAGAGAAATGAAAAAAGTGAAACGTAATATGCAAAAAGACAAGGATTCAAGAAATGAGAGGAAAAAGAGAGGTAGATGAAGAAAACGAAGAGCTAGAATTGAAATATGTGGAACTAAAAAAATAAAGAAAGGAAGAGGAAACGGTAGCAAAGGCAAAAGAAAAAAAGAGGAAAAGAAAGGAAAGAAAGGACGAAGAAAAGAAAAGAAGAGGAAAAGGAAAGGAAAAGAGAAGGAAGATCAAAAAGAAGAAAAGATAGGAGAAAGGAAAATGAGAACGAGAGAAAAATTAGAAAAAGGAAAAAGAGGAAGAAAGGAAAACGGCAAAGAAATTAAGAAGAAAAAATGACGAGGTGAAAGAAATGAAGAGGAGAATAAATTAGGAGGGAAAAGATAGAAAAAGGAAAGAAAATAGAGGAAGAGGCAAAAGAGCAAAATGGAAAGATGAGGAAGAGAAAAAGAAATGGAAAGTGGGAAAATGGAATTAAAATTGACAGTAAGAAGTAAATAATGAAAGAATAATAGAGAAATGAGGAATAATAGTGGGAAAGGAAATAAAAACCAGATAGGCGAGAAAGACGAAAAGAATTAAAGTGAGTACAAATATAAAATAAAAGGTTAATTACGGAATGAGAGGGACGATGAAATGAAAGAGAGGAAGAGGAAGAAAATGAAGAGCGAGAAGTGAAAATATGTGGAACCAAATAAAGAAAGGAAGACGAAACGGCAGGAAAAAACAAAAGAAAGGAAGAGGAAAGAAAACGAAGAAACGAAAGAAAGGACGATGAAAAGAAAAGAAGAGGAAAAGGAAAGGAAAAGAGAAGGAAGATCAAAAAAGAAGAAAAGATGGGAGAAAGGAAAACGAAAATGAGATGAAAATTGGAAAAAAAGAGGAAAAGAAGAGGAGGGGAGAAAAGAAAAAGGCAAAGAAAATAAAAAAATAAAAAATGAGAGGTGAAAGAAATGAAGAGGAAAAGAAAAGAAGAGGAAAAGGAAAGGAAAAAATAAGATCAAAAAAGAAAAGATAAGAGAAAGGAAAACGAAAATGAGAGGACAATTGGAAAAAGGAAGAGAAAAAAAAGAGGAGGGGTGAAAGAAAAACGGCAAAGAAATTAAAACGAAAAAATGAGAGGTGAAAGAAATGAAGAGGAAAAGAAAGGAGGAGGGAAAAGATAGAAAAAGAAAAGAAACTAGAGGAAGAGGAAAAAATCAAAATGGAAAGATGAGGAGGAGAAAAAGAAATGAAAAGTGGGATTGGTAGTAAGAAGAAAATAATGAAACAATAATAAAGAAATTGGGAATAATAAAGGGAAAGAAAATAAAAAAAAACAGAAAGACGAAAAAATGGGTACAAATATAAAATAAAAGGTTAATTACGGAATGAGAGGGACGATGAAATCGGAGGCAAGACAGGAAGAAAATCAGAAACGTGAGGAGGAAGACAGACAAAGCTAGAGGGAGCCACAATCAGATAAAAGTTTTGGCAAAAGACTACGAACAAGATGACTGGGAAAATCGAAGAAGATGAAGTGTTGCTGGATGGACAGAAAGAAGTGGAGCGTGCTGGGGGGGACTGTACCGCGAATTGCGTGTTGATGACCCTAGCTAACTGGTCTCAGGTTGGTGTCTCCACGTGGCAGACTGCCACACTTAAAAGAGGCTTGCGAAGTGGTCGGCCTGTAGTCCACGTTGCCATGTTGTGGCGAGTGTTGCTCTTGGCCGCGTTGGGCGGCGCCCTCGTCGAGGACCTCGACCAGCGGCGTGGCGGCGGCGTCGACGTCGGCCGCAGTGCAGGACATCCCGAGTTCGACGATGACTCCGTCGTCATCGAAGGTAAGTACCTGTACATTCTGCAGCGACAGACGGATTTGCATCTATTTACACCGGCCGACGACAGTGACAGTGTCTCAGCGTACTAACAAGAAGAGAATGCAGCTCTTGGAGCGCCGATTTTGAGGACTCCGTTCAGTAAAGCCAATTATGCAACGCTAAAATATCCTCGAGTTATTAGCAACGACGTTCCTTTCTTAGATCTCCGCAACAGATCTGTGATTGGTAACAAAGAGTTTTCTAGTTAAAGGTTGTAACTAAACTATTGGACGGATTTTGTTCATATTCAGTATCTACGAGTCAATTTATCAGAGAATGGTGTACATTAAATATAATAGTTTTAGTACTAGTATGTGCACAGCGATTTATTCTAAACTATTGGACTGATTTTGTTCATATTCAGTACCTACAAGTCAATTTATCAGGGAATGATGTACATGAAATATAATAATTTTAGTACTAGTCTGTCAGTGTACAGCGATTTCTACTAAACTATTGGACGGATTTTGTTCATATTCAGTATCTACGAGTCAATTTATCAGAGAATGGTGTACATTAAATATAATAGTTTTAGTACTAGTATGTGCACAGCGATTTATTCTAAACTATTGGACTGATTTTGTTCATATTCAGTACCTACAAGTCAATTTATCAGGGAATGATGTACATGAAATATAATAATTTTAGTACTAGTCTGTCAGTGTACAGCGATTTCTACTAAACTATTGGACGGATTTTGTTCATATTCAGTATCTACAAGTCAATTTATCAGGGAATGATGTACATGAAATATAATAATTTTAGTACTAGTCTGTCTGTGTACAGCGATTTCTACTAAACTATTGGACGGATTTTGTTCATATTCAGTATCTACGAGTCAATTTATCAGGGAATGATGTACATGAAATATAATAAGTTTAGTATTAGTCCGTCTGTGTACAGCGATTTATACTAAACTATTGGACTGATTTTGTAAATTTATCGAAGAATGATACACATCAAATATAATAATTATATCAAATATAATTATATCAAGCTTAGTACAAACAGAACACATAGCCTAGTTGCGATTCTGCCGAAATCGGATACATTGATTTTTAACAGTGGTACTGCAGTAAATGCTATTAGTTTTTCGGTAATTTAATTCAACTTAACGAATGTTTCTTGATATTTATTTCGAGATATAATATGTAACTGCAAGAAATATGAGTTTAAAATAGAAATAAAATTGCGGAAAAAAGTTATCAACACAAGTGAATTGCATCTAGTTAACTCTATCTTGAATAACAGGATCAATTTTATAGTGTTTATTTACATAGTACTTTCTACTGTTTTCTTCGAGAGTAGAGGTTGTAAATAAAGATCTTGGTTACCTACAATATGAAGTTCATGGGAAAACATCTGAAAATAGCTGTACAAACTATGATAACTAATCATCGGAACTGAGTAAATAATCGGAATTACGTATAGCATTTTTCTCATATTAACTCTGCTGCTATATTTCATATAAATTTTAAAGCCGTTTCCACGCAATTCTAAAATTATTTTTCCTTATTTCGTTTGCCCAGTCTTGCAGAATAAAACAGTTTCTTCATTGAGTAATGATCCTTGAATTCCTTAATTTCTTGCAATACAAAATTTTGGATACTGATTCTTGATTTTAAGTTATTAGTAGCGATTTTTCGAAGATATTTTGTTCCAAATATTTTTTTTCGTAATAACTTTTTCATCGAAAGCAAATAATATAAATATAGACTTTGGCCTCTTTGATAAAAAAAAGTGTAAGCAGTTATAAGCGAAGGGTCCCGGGATCGATACCCGGCCCCGGAACAATTTTTCCTTGAAATTATTCAAACCTGCTTTACAGGGAGCTACTACCTGAAAGCCAGATTTGTATAGTTATAAAAACTATTTCCATCCTAGTATGTTAACAGATATTTCTCTCAATGTAATATTTTTAATGTTATTTATAAATGTTTTAACATCTATGATCATACTCGTATCTCGTGTATAGAATCTTTGGGTAGATCTATACCAGTAGGTCGTTTACTATTGTTGAGTTGCTGTTTCTATTGCCGCGTGTTATACATAGTTTGTGTTCATGTAACTGATTTAGATCTTGTTTAATGTTTATGATGTTGGTAATTATGGTGGTTACGTAGATATCCAAGCCGACATTTGCCTTTGTGTCTTAGGGAAACCATGAAAAACCCTAGTCAGATTGGTCGGCCACAGGGTTTGAACCTGCAATCTCCCGAATACGAGTCTCAAGCCTGAATCACCTTCCTCGGTTATAATTTTTTTATTGTGTCATTAAGCAAATTTCAAATATTTGTTTGACCTTGCTGTTATAAATAATATTTTCTCAATTTCACAAGTCATATTTGTAAAGGATTTTACGCTATTCTTATTCCAATATATTATGTTTAATTATTTTAACTACAATTCTAATATAATTTAGATTTAATGAAGTTATTTCTAAATTTTGTAGATTTCTTCTTCTTCTTCTTCTTCTTCTTCCCTTCAAGTATCAGGACAAATGGCCTGTTACGATCTCACAGTTGAATTTTCAATCCAGCGCTTCTTTGGACGATCGAAAGATCTCTTCCCTTTTGGACAATAGTGGAGCATGACTTTTGGGATTCTATCTCTATGCATGCGATGCAGATAATTTATCCAGTTGTTCTGATAATGTTTTACGTGATTAATTACAGGTTCTAGTTGTAATTCTTCCATTACATCTTCATTGCGTTTGTGATCCCATTTCGTATATCCCGCTGTATATCTCATAAATTTCATTTCATTAGCCGTTATTCTGCTTTCGTCTTTCTTCCTCAATGTCCATCCCTCATTGCCGTAGCAAAGTACAGGTCTCGCCAAGGTCTTGTATAGGCGAATTCTAGTATGCCTTTGTACTAGGGAAGGTTTCATAATGGTGTTAATTATCCCATTGTTTTGGTGTATTTAGAAATTTTCCGTGAAATGTCTACTTCATCGAAAAAAGATAATGTGTATCCGAGATATGTAAAACAATTTACTCTTTCTAATATTTTTTAATCTATACATATTTTGCTAGGCACGGGGTATTTTCCGCAGAAGGCCATAATTTTAGTTTTTCTTTATTTCATATCATATTTAATTCCAATTTTTGTTAAAATTAAAAATTTAACGTTGTAATTCATCTTCTGAGGATGCCACCAGAGCTAAATCGTCTGCAAAAAGTAATGAATGTAGTTGTAAATGTCTATTGAGTTGGTTGTATATATCCATGAGGCAATTGTTTCCATTCTCTAATTATTTGATTCAATTATATAATAAATAGCAACGGTGAAAGGCCGCAGCCTTGTCTTACTCCTGTATGAATTTCTGTCCAATGCGATAATTTATTGCCACACCTTACTGCAATTAGATTTGTTTTATAGATATTATATATGTTTGCTATAAGTTGTTGTATTTTGTAGATTTAATAATAATAATAATAATAATAATAATAATAATAATAATAATAATAATAATAATAATAATGATAATAATAATAATAATAAGTTTATGTCATTGCCTAAAAGAAGTTGCCTGGGAATAATTACGTAATTTAATCTGAAAACTAGAAATGCTTGAATTAAAAGAAGTTTAACCCCAAGTTCTGATAGCTTTCAGATAATAATTTCATTGATCGTAACGAATGTTTCTTGTCATGATAATTATTGAGACAACCATTTAAAGCCACACTATAACCTTATTTAGTATTAATCCTTCCATTATACCTTAATTCATTGTCACTCTCATTTTACACTCTTTCGTAACACCATCCGGAAGTTGCGGCCTCATACTCAGTGCCTATTGCAGTTAGCTATATTGTGCTCTAGGTACATATTATCTAGTATACAATCTTGAGATCTTCAAATTCGTTTAAAAAACTAGTGAACATTTCTAATAATATCTCTGTCATTTGACCACAGAGGCCTACAGCGTTTTCCACAACTATTAATTACCATAATACAAGCAAGAAAGGTGTTAGGTAACAGAGAGCTTAAATTCACTGATACAATTTACACGTTTGTCTTCAAACAACAAGTTAAATAGACTTTAATAAACAAATATTAAAATTTCACGCTTGATAAATCACTGGTAGGCCTATACAGTGCGTATCGTAACACTGTCACTGAAAAGTGCATGTTTTAATCTGAATTTTATTTCGTGGGAATATAATGAAAGATATTGCGTATTTTTTTAGAATTTTGGGCCGTAGTAATAAGTGATTTCCCACGTCTTTAAAAACAGATACTGTGATGGGACCTAATAACCTAAGCCTCATGACTGGTAATTTTGAAAAACAAAGTTGTCAATCCTGGATCTAGAAATAATGGCCAGTATATTTTTACTTTAAACATCGCTGATGATTAAAATATACTCGCTAGAGATAAATTATTATTTCATATACTTAGTACATACTAAATAGTATAAGAGAATTATTAATCATGAAGCGTCTAATATAAAAATATTTGGGTAGGGATAGCAATGTGTTAAAAGGAGTAGAAACACTAGTCCGGACATTCAAATTAGTTGAAAGTAATGATAAATAAAACATAAGATTTTGTAAAACCTCTATCAACAATCTACATTATTATTTTTGCCATTTGTGGCAATTTTACAAAAAAAAAAAAAAAAAGTAAACGAAAACATATACTACGTCCCAACACTTCTAAGCAATTTAGTTTTGTTTCTTTCTATTATATTTTATCTATGTAGCTCTGATTATCTAGGTTTCACATTAATTATATTTGTCCCTCAATCCTTGGAACACTCTCACTTCTAGCGTATTTTAGTGCAGTGTATTCAATCTACGGTACGTGTACCTCTAGTAAATCTACTGAAATTTGTGATAATAATTAAATTTCTGAAAGCTATCGACATTTACAAATGTATCTAAATGATTATTGTAATACAGTAAACTAATGTAAACTGTAAGAATTGTTTATGTACGTATTGTCGCGATATGACTTCCTAAGTTAAAGCGACATAAAATAAATAAATTAAAAAAAAATACCTGTTAATAACTGCAGTTTACATATTTTATTTTACAATCCCAACTCGTTGTTTTTCCTTGTTTCAATTTTACAATATTCATTAACTCATTACTACTATTATTATTATTATTATTATTATTATTATTATTATTATTATTATTATTATTATTATTATTATTGGGCGGCCGGGTAGCTCAGTTGGTAGAACAGCTGGCTACGGACTGGAAGGTCCGGGGTTCGATCCCAGGTGGTGACAGGATTTTTTCTCGTTGCCAAACTTTCAGAACGGCCCCGAGGTTCACTCAGCCTCCTATAAAATTGAGTACCGGGTCTTTCCCGGGGGTAAAAGGCGGTCAGAGCGTGGTGCCGACCACACCACCTCATTCTAGTGCCGAGGTCACGGAAAGCATGGGGCTCTACCTCCATGCCCCCCAAGTGCCTTCATGGCATGTTACGGGGATACCTTTACCTTTTACCTTTACCTTTTATTTGTATTATTATTATTATTATTTATTATTACTATTATTATTATTATTATTATTTTATCAGTGACTACTGTGTGTATAACAATGACAATAAAACAATTAATAATAATACTACTTTATTCTGCATTTAACATCAATCATAGTCTTTTGTTATTTCTTACATAATTCTAATAAATTTTGGAGGTACAGAGGTAAAAGTAAATGTATTTTGGGAGTACGCTAAAAAAAAAAAGATTTAATACCTCTATTTTAGTCTATCTAAAATTAGTTAATTATTTGACTGCCTGAAAACTAAAATTATATCCATAAACTTAATTAAAATATTAATATATAATAGCGGTATATGAAGTTATTAAACACATATACCATAAAATAATGAAAATAATATTAAAAATGACAGACTAATGATTATAAAATTATTACTTAGAAAAGTGTTAATTTACTTAAGCAACATATTGCAATTACTCATTTTATATTACTTACTGGCTTTTAAGGAACCCGGAGGTTCATTGCCGCCCTCACATAAGCTCGCCATCGGTCCCTATCCTGAGCAAGATTAATCCAGTCTCTATCATCATACCCCACCTCCCTCAAATCCATTTTAATATTATCTTCCCATCCACGTCTCGGCCTCCCCAAAGGTCTTTTTCCTTCCGACCTCCCAACTAACACTCTATATGCATTTCTGGATTTGCCCATACGTGCTACATGCCCTGCCCATCTTAAATCTCTAGATTTAATGTTCATAATTATGTCAGGTGAAGAATATTACAATTCAATAAAACAGATAAATAAAATTTGTATTTATATGCGATTTTGTGAAGAGGTAGCATTATTTCCGATGAGCTATCTTACGATTGTATTTACAATAAATTATATGTGTTTTTCATACATTTTGAGGGGCATAGCCTAAACTAGCATTCCTCAATCTGTATTCTGCGGACCTCCAAGTGTAGGCTGATGCATCACAATGTAAAACCGTTACTTACAAAAGAACATCAATTTACTTACATTACATATTGCAAACAAATAATTCAAAGAATTTGTATAATGCTCCATAAGAGTCGTTCAGAAAGTTTTATGCTAGCAGCGTTTAGTATCTTTAGCAGCATTGATTTTTACTTTCAAAGGGGTTTGATAAACTCTCGACGTGGGGTCAACATGGCGCCGATATTGAGACAACACCTATAGCATCACACCAACAATGGACAGACACACATGGTCTAGGCAGTAATCGAAGCCACGACCGCACCTCCCACGCAACATAAGAACTGCAAGGCTTAGCCGTTACCTCGGGCAAGAGTTTACATCACTCTAAACTTTTTATTCGAACTACTGTAGAGCTGTAGATGTTCAAAGCCACTTGTACTGATTCCCTACTACTCCACACTACCTGCTCCACGCCTTCAGGGAGCAGTTCGTATTCACTATTACATTGTGCATTCTTCATCGGCCATTACTACCAACACCACCATTATCATTCCCTCCCATATCATCGTGAACCCTTAGGGGAATCGGCTAAAAAACTGACAACCAAGCATCATATTAGTTAAGACTCACTTCGAGGTATTCATAACATCCATGTTATGTAGGAATCTGTCGTATACAGTGAGAGGAAAAAGGAGAGAGGTGCGTATGGAGAAAGAACACTGATGATATCGAGAGACAATGAGACGTAGAAAGTGGCATGGAGACGGACAGAGAGACAGGGAGACAGACAGAGAGATAGGGAGAAGATGGACAAAGAGACAGGGAGAAGACGGACAGAGAGACAGAGAGAAGGCGGACAGAGAGAAACATTGAGACGGACAGAGAGACAAGAAGATGGACAGAGAGAGAGAGAAGATGGACAGAGAGACAGAGAGAAGGCGGGCAGAGAGACAAGAAGATGGACAGAGAGATAGGGAGAAGATGGACAAAGAGACAGGGAGAAGACGGACAGAGAGACAGAGAGAGACAGAGAGAAGGCGGACAGAGAGAAACATTGAGACGGACAGAGAGACAAGAAGATGGACAGAGAGAGAGAGAAGATGGACAGAGAGACAGAGAGAAGGCGGGCAGAGAGACAAGAAGATGGACAGAGAGATAGGGAGAAGATGGACAAAGAGACAGGGAGAAGACGGACAGAGAGACAGAGAGAAGGCGGACAGAGAGAAACATTGAGACGGACAGAGAGACAAGAAGATGGACAGAGAGAGAGAGAAGATGGACAGAGAGACAGAGAGAAGGCGGGCAGAGAGACAAGAAGATGGACAGAGAGATAGGGAGAAGATGGACAAAGAGACAGGGAGAAGACGGACAGAGAGACAGAGAGAAGGCGGACAAAGAGAAACATTGAGACGGACAGAGAGACAAGAAGATGGACAGAGAGAGAGAGAAGATGGACAGAGAGACAGAGAGAAGGCGGGCAGAGAGACGGGAGATGGACAGAGAGAAAGGGAGAAAATGGACAGAGAGTACAGAGAGAAGGCGGGCAGAGAGAGACAGGGAGACGGACAGAGAGACAAGAAGATGGACAGAGAGAGAGGGAGAAGATGGACAGAGAGACAGAGAGAAGGCGGACAAAGAGATAGGGAGACGGACAGAGAGACAAGAAGACGGACAGACAGAGATGGAAAAGCTGGACAGAGAGACAGAGAGAAAGAAGACGGACAGAGAGAGAGAGGGAATAGATGGACAGAGAGACAGAGAGAAGGCGGGCAGAGAAAAAGGGAGACAGACAGAGAGACAAGACGGACAGAGGGACAAGAAGACGGACAGAGAGACAAGAAGACGAACAGAAGAAGAGGGAAAAAATGGACAGAGAGACAGATAGAAGGCGGACAAAGAAACAGGGAGACGGACAGAGAGACAAGAAGACGGACAGAGGGAGAGGGAGAAGATGGACAGAGAGGCAGAGAGAAAGCGGACAGAGAGACAAGAAGACGGACAGAGAGACAAGAAGACGGACAGAGAGACAAGAAGGCGGACAGAGAGACAAGAAGACGGACAGAGAGACAAGAAGGCGGACAGAGAGACAAGAAGACGGACAGAGAGACAAGAAGGCGGACAGAGAGACAAGAAGACGGACAGAGAGACAAGAAGGCGGACAGAGAGACAAGATGACGGACAGAGAGACAAGAAGACGGGTAGAGAGACAAGAAGACGGACAGAGAGACAAGAAGACGGACAGAGAGACAAGAAGACGGACAGAGAGACAAGAAGGCGGACAGAGAGACAAGAAGACGGACAGAGAGACAAGAAGGCGGACAGAGAGACAAGATGACGGACAGAGAGACAAGAAGACGGGTAGAGAGACAAGAAGACGGACAGAGAGACAAGAAGACGGACAGAGAGACAAGAAGACGGACAGAGAGACAAGAAGGCGGACAGAGAGACAAGAAGACGGACAGAGAGACAAGAAGACGGACAGAGAGACAAGATGACGGACAGAGAGAAAAGAAGACGGGTAGAGAGACAAGAAGACGGACAGAGAGACAAGAAGACGGACAGAGAGACAAGAAGACGGACAGAGAGACAAGAAGGCGGACAGAGAGACAAGATGACGGACAGAGAGAAAAGAAGACGGGTAGAGAGACAAGAAGACGGACAGAGAGACAAGAAGACGGACAGAGAGACAAGAAGACGGACAGAGAGACAAGAAGACGGACAGAGAGACAAGAAGACGGACAGAGAGACAAGAAGACGGACAGAGAGACAAGAAGACGGACAGAGAGACAAGAAGACGGACAGAGAGACAAGAAGACGGACAGAGAGACAAGATGACGGACAGAGAGAAAAGAAGACGGGTAGAGACAAGGAGACGGACAGAGAGAGAGGGAAAAGATGGACAGAGACAGAGAGAAGGCGGGCAGAGAGACAGGAAGATGGACGAAGAAACAGTGAGACGGACAAAGAATAAGGAGGTGGACAAAGAGACAGGGAGACGGACAAAGAGACAGTGAGATGAACAGAGAGACAGGGAGACAGACAAAGAGAAGGGGAGAAGAGTAGAATGGTAAATGTAATTTCAAACTTAATCTTTAATCAATGACTGAATCAATCAATAACCGAAAAGTAAGGAGAAATAAGCTAAAAGGTGCACGAGTGCGTCTTTGTAATTGTTTTTGGAACTTATCTTGACTTTTATATCAGCTTCTAGTTTAAAGGCCACTTGTCTCTCTTCTATCACACCATCCCAATTTGAAAAACAGAAGAAAACCGTAAACTAGAAAGAATACCAAAGAGAATAAACAGTTATGTATAATCATCCGAAAATTGAAACACTGCAATTACCACTGCATCCCACAAGAGCTACATTCAGTCTTCTAGTCCAGAAAGTAAAGACCGCCAAGGCCAAGTCTCCACTGCCAGAAGAAAATAAGTAAGCGACATAATTTTATTTGGAAATCGGAAATGTATAGGATTGAGTAATGGATCCGTGGCTTATTTATTTTGGGGATCATCCCGACATTTGTCTTAGCGCCTTTGGGAAAACCACAGGTAGGATGAGTAGTATTTATTTAGAAAATCGAGGCAATTGACTCATTTATAGTGACTCTACTGACTTTTGTGATTTTAACGTGAATAAGAGTTGAACTATCTATGATTAATATAACCAAACTTGGAACAGCTTCGTTATTAATGACTCTGAGAGAGGTTGAGGATGGTTTTGATTGTAATCCTCCTTTGATGATTAAATATATTAGTCATTAACAGTATCACTAAACTATTATCTTAAGGAATTTTTTCTCCTTATTTGACTACATTTGGGTTTTTACTTGTTTGGGTTAAGGAGCTATTGTTAGATTATTTTCACTGGGCTGCAAAAGAAATGCCGAATCGAAATCGCTTTCGACTTGAAATATTGTCGTGTTACGAGGACTAATACCAAACGTAACTGATCGTATAAATCGATTGTTTCAGTGACAGCGTCCATGGATAATAAGGAAGGCTGTGGAATACCATATACACTGCAGTTTCACTATTTTCGTGTACTATTATTCTTATTAATGTTGTAAAATAAAAGTATATGAATAATTTTAAATCAATTCATATTAAATAATAACGTGAACATGTCATGAAAGTCGTATTTACATGTTTTTAAAAACCTAATCTCATGAAAATAGTTTTCTACCTCGTCATGTTTGCTAAAGTCCTCGGAAAACGATATAATTTCGTATCGGCTTTTCTTTTGCAGTCTAGTGTACTTCTTTATGAAATTATATAAAAGAAATTGAAGTGTGGAAAACGCCTTGCAAATTTTATATATTTAAAATCCCACATCGTAACTTGTTTTCACACTCTAAGCACTGAGAATCCCATTGCCCACATTGTACACTCCTACACAACTCCGTAACATGATACTGAATCGCTGGAATGTCTCCGTACATCTCTAGAAAACACGATGTCACACGGAGATACAAAAGAAGAATTAGTTCCTGTCTCTTACATGCGTTGAAATCTCCGAGAATTTTAGTCCGCAGATTTCATACAATCTTTGACGCATATGCAACAGTTACTAAACATAAGACAGCACCGCCCGGGCATGACATGGCCCACCTGACCACACCCTTGATCTTTTCGGCAGCGGAGTAACCTCGCCATATGGTCAGGAATCCAGAGGAGACCTATACTTCATCATACGCGATTCTTCAGTTTGTTATCCGGTCTTGACACCAATTGGGTCATTGATTATACACTGGGTGTTCTACTAGGCTTTTTCCACTTCATAAATTTCTAACAGTATTCAGTTATGAAGTTTTTATCGTTTCATCTTTATTCTTGGATGTTAGGCATTCAAATAAGCGTACAATAAATCTTCTATTTTGTTTATATGACTCCAAAATGTTTCGTCTTACTCTGATGGTGGGCAGATAGCAAGGATATTTATGTCTTTTGACAGAAGAGGTTGTAGTTAGTATTTATTTAACGATTCTTTCAACTACACAGATTGTTCAGCTTTTTAAATCAACATGTGTGAGAAATAGACTAATTTTATTTTGCCTTGAGCTCGGTATCAAAAAGAGGGTTATTTTACGTGAAGTAAATATCCAACACAGGATTCCCAGCTTTATTTAACTCCCGAAAGAACCCATGTTAAAGATTTCATTATGTTTTAACCTAAAATTCATTGCTTTGGCGAGGTAACCTCGAATCAAAGGGCCAATGTGATAACACAAGACAAATAGGACGACATCGCAGAGAAAAATGTGTGAAGATTAATTTCATGATGATAATTGTGGTGGTGGTGGTGGTGGTGGTGGTGGTGGTGGTGGTGGTGGTGGTGGTGGTGGTGGTGGTGCCATGAAGAAAGTTGTGTTTTGATAAGCACTCTTAACCTTGTTTTTTCTTTGTAACGGTAATGATATTTTGTTGAAACGAGAATTATTTTGACTGCTGAAGAAATTTCCGAGGAAGAAAGTGTTGCAAAAATACTGAACGAGGGGGGGAGGTAAAAATAAATATGTAGTCTCTGTTATTATAGTAATTATGCGGTAGAAAATCGACAATATAGGTGATAGAGGAATTGAGAAAATTCCTATCGTTGCGTCTAATGTCTGTTTTGCGTTCAGGTCAAGGCATAAGTAAATAACATTATTTTTAAATTAATACATTGCAACCCCAAATGGATTATAATAAACTCTTCCAAATAAATTATGTACTGTATATACAGGGTGATTCACGAGGATTTACCGTCCCTTACGGAGCTTATTTCCGAAGACATTCTGAGCAAAAAATGTCATATAAACTTTTGTCCTAATCTCAATATTTTCAGAGTAACACTAATTTGAAGTTGTTAGTAAAATACCTTTTTTCTTTAGTTTCAAGGATAAAAATATTACAGATAAGGAATGAACTATTCAGAAGTTACATTTCTTTAATTGGCTAGTGTTCTGAAGCTGAAAATGTGTTGTTAATTGCTTTGTACAGAATTTGTTTTTAAATTTTAACTAAACATTACATCATTCTTACGCATTTCACAAAAATTATTACAAATCATACGACTTTAGGAACTTGATTCTTTACAGTTTAATTATGCATCCTAATGTACACTCTTATAGAATTGACAGTCTTACAGAATTGTAACAATTATTGTAATAAATGTGTAAGAAAAATGTAAAGTTACAGTTAAAAATCGAAAAGAAATTCTGTACGAAGAAACTATGAAATTCACAACACATTTTTAGCTTCAGAATACCAGCTAATTAAAGAAATGATATTCCTGAATAGTTCACTCTTTATCTGTAACATTGTTTTGCCCATAAAATTCAAGAAAAAGGTATTTTACAAACAACTTCAAATTAGTGTAACTCTGAAAATATTTAGATTAGGACAAATGTTTACATGACATTTTTTCTTCTTTTTTATGTTCACGGCAAACCGTATTATGTCCATAACATTTACTGAATTTCAGGACAGTTTTATGTAATAGTAATATACGTTACGAGAGCGGTATGTTGACGTTTTCATGGTCGAGGAAAAGAATGAAAAAGCGAAACGTAGTTGAGCTTTTTTAATTCCCGAGAACATGAAAATAAAATACCGCTCGTGTATCGTACATTATTTTGTGCGAAGATCGTTTATTACATACCTGAAAGACGAATTTCTAATTAGTTGCAATGAAATCTCCATGTTGGTTTCTGTTTAATGACGCCAACTTCGGAAAACCAAAATATCTTTCTTCAACATTGTTGCTATAAAATGTTTTCTGTGTTTGCTATACTCCAGCAGGCCGTGATATACGTCTGTCTCCCCCCCCCCCAGTCTATAAATGCGAACTTAAAACAAACGGTAAGGTTATGTAAAGATTTATTTTTCATTTTAATATTTTAACAATATTATTTATATAACATATTGCAGTAATAACATCCGCATCTGGAATCTTGTTGATTTTTTCACGGCTTCCTTAATGTTACTTGTATCAGGAATGCAATAAGTTTCGTGGAGTAGTAGAGTTTACTTAATTTTTGCAAATATTTAAAGACAATAATTAACAGTGCAATTTAGGTGAAATTTATAATTAGTACTATGTTAAACGTCTCTAAAAATAATATGTTAAAAGCCTAAAGCAGTAAAATAAATGTCGCGCTTAAGCGGTAAGACGAGGGAAATTGTTATGTGTGTTACGTTGGGAATACTGAATGTAGTATTTCACACTTACCGCGTATTGGTTCTGTGCGGAAAACAAGCAAATACGCACGATCTCGCACAAAAGTGATTTAAAATATAATTGATTCTGATAAATGAAGCTCTTCCAGTAATTCATAATTTCAGTATTTTAATTTATCTCCCATAGTTGACACATAAACAATTTTTCTCTCTCCTGAAAAAATTACATCAGTGGACTTAATATGGTTTGAAACGAACCTCCTATAATATTCCCTGTAGCCATCTGTAGTCTCAAGGCCGTTCTTGAACCTTGCTTCAAGATTATAACTTCTGACTACCTCTACTAGGAATCGAAACCTGGGCGACGAGTTCAAGAAAATCTAAAGTTGGTATTTCTGAGAATATCAGATTCCTAGCTGAAGACTTTTTTGTTGCCGTGTGATCGACAGCTAATAAATCTAGTTCAACTGTTCATCTGTTTCGCTTCTAAATGTCACTAGTTCAATGGATTAAGCGTCTTCATAACGAAGCAGTTGCTCAGCGCAATGTTAACTATTTTTGTTACAAGAAATCCTTGAGGACGACAATCCTGAACGCACGTAAACGAGACATGGGACTCCAGACTTGACTCTAAGAGTTACAGCACGTTTGTGGAAATACAAAGAAGCGGACTGGGTCTGCAACACTTGACATCCCAGGAGATCATGATTAATTTTAAGTAGAATGCTTGCATCGCGCTCAATTTATGCCCGGTATTACCATTTTGGCACCGTCATCTGTGTAAACCGAATATAAATGGTAATAACGTCGTTAATTTCCGAAGGTGAATCAACTTTCGAGACACGAAGGCAGGATTGCAGTTCAGTTATTAAAAGAATTGCCTGCTGGTTCAAGAGCAGCAATCAGTGGCGTAGGGTAAAAAATATTTTGACAGACACTAAAGTTGTTTATTGTATTAAATGTTGCAACATTTTATGTTACACATTCTATCAAGCTATTGGATGAATTTTGTTCAAATTCAGTATCTATCAGTCAATTTATCATGGAAGAATGTACATGAAATATAATAGCATAAATCGCACCGCTTCCTAAATCGCACCACTGCTAGTTTAAAACAAATTACTGTAGTAGTGTGGCATCTAGTGGTATTGTTACAATCTACCATATGAACTTCCACCATGTCACTTGATTTCTGCCACTTCTTTGTGTCAACAGCGTGGTGATAGTGTATCTAATATAATCGCTCAGGTGGATGTATATTTAGCTAACATTTTGTGACTAAATAACGGATTTGTATGCAAAGGAATCCATAATCTTAAGATGTTATTCGTTTAAAGAGGTATTAAAGAACAATTAACTTAGTAGGATTTTCGAACATGTGGTAGTTATAGGCTAGAATGAAGGAAATAATAACTTATGGCGTAGTTTCTCAATTCGCACCACTTTGTAGGTTCTTAATTCGCACCGGTATTGTATTGTATTGTACTTATTAACATTCCATGGTATTCATACATGCTTACAGCTAGAATATGGAACAAGTCAAAAAACTTAATACTATAAAATCTCACAGTCTAGATGAAGTATATACAGACGAGATTTACAATATAGTCTACTAGTACAACACATAGTTTTAGTATCAATTTCATGAAGTGTTATTGAATGTCATGAATTCACCTACAGAATAGAAGGCGTGAGAAATTAGGTACTTCTTTAATTTGGCCCTAAATAATTTTATGTTTTGAGTTTAATTTTTTATATCGATAGGGAGGCTATTAAAAATTTTTACTGCCATATAACGCACTTCTTTTTGATAGCACGATAGACTTGCCGATGGAGTATGAAAGTCTTTTTTTTTTACGTGTATTTATGCTATGAACTGCTGAATTAGTTACAAAGTTTTCACGATTACATACGAGAAAGACTATTAATGAAAAGATATACTGACAAGCCATGGGCATTATTTGTAGTTTTTTGAAAATAGTCCTACACGATTCCCTAGATTTGGCACCAACTATTATTCTAATTACTCTTTTTGTAATATAAATATACTGTTACTATCTGTGGAATTTCCCCAGAATATTATTCCAAAACTCGATACCGAGTGGAAGTATGCAAAGTATATTGTTTTTAAGGTATTGATATTTACTATCTTTTGCATAGATCTAATAGCAAAACAAGCTGAATTTAGTTTGGGGGTAATTTCTTTAATATGATTTTTCCAATTTAACACATTATCGATTTTTAAGCCAAGAAATTTGGTTGTTGTTGTTTCTAATAGGGCTCTATTGTTAATTATTGCGCTAGAAATTTGCGACGTTGAATTTGGACAGGATTTAAATTGAATTATGTTAGTTTTGTTACAATTTAATACTAATTTATTGACTGAGAACCAGTCACATATTTTGAAGAGAATTTCCTCTGTTGAAGATTGATACGATATGAGCAACTGTAGCAATTCTAACCGTACGAAAGAAGGCCCCAAAAATTTTAACTGAACTAGGAATGCATCAGGTGGGTGCAATATCAAGTGGTGAAAAGGGCGTTAATACTACAAGTGTGTGTTGTACAAGCGCACCAGGTATTTTGTGCCACCTGTGATAATTTTTAAACGTCAAACAGTGCATCCTTCATTATCAGCTGGTGCTCCTCCAGGATCGTTATTTGTTTGCTCTGATTCAGGTTACATCAACGTGAACTATTTGTCGAACTGCTCAAACATTTTATTTACCACTCAAACCTGCCATAGAAAAAAGTGCTGCTTCTGTATGTCCACCTATACGACCCATTCCAAAAATTTAGAAGCTAGATTATCTCGGGAAAATGGTATGCTCCTGTTTCAGCTTCCTCGTCATAATACTCATAGGCCCAGCCTTTAGATGTTTCTATCTTCAAATTATTTCAGACAGCTATATAATGAAGCAGTTCTTAGGTAGCTTCGAGATAATCGTGGAGAAAAGCTGACGCAGTTTACAGTCTGAACTGCCTGGTGAAGCACATGGCAAATGTGTAACTATAAAAAACGCATTCAGAAAGTTTAAATGTTACGTTATTTACGCTCTATTTTTTTCAATTACATTTGAAGATGCGTTACTCTCTTTCATTAATTTCAATAAACTTGTAATTTGCATTTATTACATTATTCATTCAAATACTGTTCAATATGTTCAATATTAAAAGCTTTCCTTCACCCTGTTCCCTGCAGTTAAAGAGGTGCGATTTAAGAAACCGCAGGTGCTATTTAGGAAACTAGTTGCCTAAATGGCACCACTGACATGTGTTTCGAAAACGTAATTTTAATTAAAAAATATTAAATCAAATTCAAGGATTCTTTTTTTACGTCAAAGGTAAATGTTCTGGGAATGTATCTCTGTAAAGGAATGGAGAAAATAAAAACTGTATTGTTCAATAAAAATTATAAATGCTTAAGTGGTGCGATATAGGCAACCTTACCCTAAGTAGGCTTCGTATTTCAGCTACCTAAAGACTGAAGTTAAGGACACATTGGGTATATAGTACGCTGAACACAGGTAATGCAACGGAGAAGAATATAAACAAACAGGTCGTCGCTGCGTGTTCGTGGAGTACAGTCAACTCCCGACATTCTGAAGCTATACTAGTAAACACATGCTTGACCCGTGATGTTCATTTTCGTCCTGATCTTTGCAGTGAATAATAACGTGCATTCGTAACTTACCGAACTTGAACATATGCGGATGTCACTTGAAATTATTTTATATTGCAATAAATTATTTCAATAGCAAATGACGTTATTGGTGTATGATGTAGTAGAAGATATTCTTATTTTCTGATATCTTTTTATGTTTCATTAGGACACTTATTGCATATGTCGCTCATTACTGAAAACCCACTAATTTTCTAGATACTTTTCTAGAAATTCCCTAAAATGTAGATTATTTAATTTATTAATTGGGATGTTGGCACTGAACACCATGGCAGGCTACACAAATCCATGCTAAACGTTGAGTTAATATCTTCACCATTTTCAGATTTTGATCATACTGGTTCTTTTCGGTTACGTTCAACACACTTTCTGTGCCTTTGGTATTGCAGTGTCTTTCAGTGCACTGTTTTTGTTACTTTTACGTATACTTACTTACAAATGGCTTTTAAGGAACCCGAATGTTCATTGCCGCCCTCACATAAGCCCGCCATCGGTCCCTATCCTGTGTAAGATTAATCCAGTCTCTATCATCATACCCCACCTCCCTCAAATCCATTTTAATATTATCCTCCCATCTACGTCTCGGCCTCCCTAAAGGTCTTTTTCCCTCCGGTCTCCCAACTAACACTCTATATACATTTCTGGATTCGCCCATACGTGCTACATGCCCTGCCCATCTCAAACATCTGGATTTAATGTTCCTAATTATGTCAGGTGAAGAATACAATGCGTGCAGTTCTGTGTTGTGTAACTTTCTCCATTCTCCTGTAACTTCATCCCGCTTAGCTCCAAATATTTTCCTAAGCACCTTATTCTCAAACACCCTTAACCTATGTTCCTCTCTCAGAGTGAGAGTCCAAGTTTCACAACCATACAGAACAACCGGTAATATAACTGTTTTATAAATTCTAACTTTTAGATTTTTTGACAGCAGACTAGATGATATAAGCTTCTCAACCGAATAATAACACGCATTTCCCATATTTATTCTGCGTTTAATTTCCTCCCGAGTGTCATTTATATGTGTTACTGTTGCTCCAAGATATTTGAATTTTGCCACCTCTTCGAAGGATAAATCTTTTACGTATATTTTGCATAATTTATATATAATGTTGTGTGATATTGACAGTTGGAAATATAGGTTCAAATATCCTCAACTATGCTCTGCAATATTGTTATTTAAATAATACGACTGGTAAGCAGTGATCGATAAGACTACTCACTATGACTGCGTCCCGGTTTTTACTTTCTAGAGGAAGAGGGCAGAGGATGCGTAACTATTTTGTATACGAACGTACCTGTATCTGCGTTGTGACGTCACAAATACTTCGAATCAGGCAACCTCATTTCAGTTTATAGGTAGCTGGAATACGAAGCCTAATAACAAGTAAGGTTCGGATAAAGTAGCTGTATCAGGATAGGCTGTAAATTTTCTAGATTTGCAGTGTATTTTTTCATGTTTTAATTGCCTTTCTTGCCTGTCTATTTTAAGTATTGTAAATGCCTAAACATCCGGGATCTTAGTAATACACATTTCCAGCACGAGTCATCCTGCAAGTTCTCTGGATAAACAGCGTGCCTTAGCGAGGTCAACCGCTGTCTGTGAGAACTATGCCTAGCTTAATCAGAATAAAAACGCTACGCCACTGACTGTTAATATTCAAATTTGTGTACACGAGTATAGCTAGTGCAGACGGGGGATTTGGACGGCGAAGATGACAGTCTCCGAAGAAAACAAGGCCATGAGCAGTAATGTATTCTTATTGTCCCACCCTGAAGCCAGTTGGTTTAGACGAATGCCTCCTATCTGAACGACTGGGTGCGCAGAGATGTCGTTAATGTCTCTCGACTTGCAGGCTTGTAAAGTATTTTATTTCTCAACACAGTCAAATAAATGGGCAACGCAATTCAATGCAGAATTTAGTAGCTGAACCATGTCACTTGGACGGGAATTTATTGCTATTATATTATTTGCATTATTTTTTATCTTTCTTTTTTAAATTATTCTTTCAATTGTACACCACTTCGTCTCATACCTCTCACCTTTCATTTCTTTCTTCAATTTTTTTTATAAGATAAGATAATAACTGCCTCCCATTGGAGGTAGCCCAGAAGGACTCAGTATACTCTCCTATATGAATTTTACAATATTAATTGTGAAGAAAAGAAAAAAAATGAAACACAGTGAATATGATGACACAGAATTTGGCAAGAGCGTTTCAAAACTGAAGTTATGATGTCAGCAGTAAGTGTCTGTGGTAGTTCAAAAGTCTCCCTGAAGCTTTCAAAGAACTTGGGAATCACACCACGAGCTCCAATAAGAAGACCAATCACCTCAATGTCTTCAAGCTGGTGTTTGCTTTGAAGTAATCAACTGTTGGCAGATAAATATTGATCTTTTCTTTATTGACATCCTCCGGCTGGCTACTCCCCGTTTCAATCCTTATGGTAGGATCAATTATATATCCTTTCTTGGTAGTCTGGGAATACGCTACGATGTCAATATGTCTAGAGGAGCCATTAGTAGCAAGGCAAAAAACTTCCTCTTCTACTATCCAAGACTTTTTTCTTAAAGCAGTTGCAATTAAGGATCGAACATGATGGTGTCTGGCATTTCGGAGGAGTAAACCTCTGTTACACTGACCTTGGACGTGGGCAAGGGTTTCAGTCTCCTGGCAGCCATGTCTGCACCGGGATCCGTCCAAAGAGCGACCAGGTACTCCTCTAACTGCTGCTAAATTGGCATTCATTTTGAGGCAGGTTACCCATTCAGATGTAGATAGTCCAGACTTATTAAAAATCCATGCGTTGGCTTTAGGTACTTGGCTGTACAATTCTACACCTCTGCCTCTTCCAGGCATTACTTGTGCTTTTTTTTCTGTCTTCCATTCTCTGCCTTGTAATTTCGCTCCTCTTTCTTCGTTCTTTCCTATTTCTTCTCCCCCTCTTTCTCTGTGTCTTCGTAATTTTTGTTTGTATATCTTCAATCTTTCCTTTTTACTTCTTCTTTTCCTCTTATTTCTTGTCATTTCGACGGGCCAGTTGAAAAGAAAAACAACTCAAAATTTAAAGTTTCCAGAAAAGTGAATTTTAAAGCTTCATGTTGCTGTAAAAAAATCAATTAACACGCACTAATTTGAAACTTATAGTAGATGTAAAACATCATTAACAGAATTTGGAGTAATTTCAAAGATACCTTGATTTTTCACAGCAATATAAAGCTTTAAAATGAAAGTTTCTCATAACTTTAACTTTGAGTTGTCTCCTTTTTGAACTGGGCCGTCGATTTATTCTTCTACTTTTAATTTTCTTTTTAATTTTTGTTTCAGTCCCTATTCTCTTTTAGTTTCTTCTTCTGCCTCAACTCTATTCCTTTCTTTCTTCCTAATTTCTTATTCCTTCATTCTTTTCATCTTGATTTCTTTCTTTTGAATAATTTTTTACTTAGGTACCTTTTCCTTTTTAATTTCAGACACTTTCTTTTACTTCAAGTAGGCCTTCTTTTTCATATTTCTCCTCCCTGTAGATTCTTTCATTTCTTTTTGCTCAAGTGTTACTGTTTTCTTCCTTATAAACTTTTCTCTGTGTTTCTTGATTAAGTATTTTCTTCCATTTTTCCTCCTTAAGCACTTACGTTTTTTCACCCTACAATTTCTTCCGTTTTCCTTGTTAAAGTACTCTCTTTTTCTTGCTTGAGGGCTTTCTTTAGTTTTTCTTTCTTAAGCATTTTCTTTCGTTTTATTTCTTCACTACAGTTTCTTCTCTTTTTGTCTTTTCTCTTGTTATACTTCCTCTAATTTTCGTCCTTAAGCAATTCTTTTCTTTTCTTTTCTTTTCTTTTCTTTTCTTTGAGCGTACAATTTTCTTCCGTTTTCTTCATAAAGTAGTTTCCTTTTTCTTCTTAAGCAAGTTCTTTCGTTTTTATTCCTTAAGAAGTTTATTTCGTTATTTTATGAAGTACTCCCTTTTTTGTTTAAATAGGCCTACTCTCTTTCGTTTTTCTTCCTTAAGTACTTTATTTCGTTTATTTTTTGTCATTAAAACTTCCTTCGATTTTGTTTATAAAATATTCTCGTTTTTGCTTAAGTGTTTCAGTCTCTTCCTAAATGATTTGATTTCTTTTTTCCATCTTTCTTTCGTACTATCTTCACTTTTTCTGTATACATACTGTCTTTCGTTATTCCCTTAAGTACTTTTTCTCATTTTCCTTACTTAGTAGCCTGTCTTTCGCTTTTCTCGCTTACGTACGATCGTTCGCTTTCCCTGCATATGAACTTACCTTTTTTTTTTTTTCAAAGACGTATTTGGTCCGATAAGTATAAATATTGCAAATGAATATATCTATGTTTGTTCATTTCCATCAAATTACTTATCTTTGATTATAAACCATCAAGTCATTAGGTTATGACATAAAAATAGAATAATTGTTGAACTTACAAGAACCATATATGTTATATTTTATCAATATTTTATTGTTGTTTTATAATCTATGTCTACATGTAAGTTAATTATGGGTAGTATTTTAAATAACCAGATTTTTGGAAAGTGTTCATTTCATGGCGAAAACATTTGTCACTTATAAGTTCAACAATACATTCCATTTTTGTCATAACAATGACATGATGGTTTATAATAAAATATAAGTAATTTGATGGAAATAAACAAATATAGATATATTCATTTGCAATTCTTCTTTTTTGCTTAAGTACTTCCTTCAATTTTTTTTCTTTTTTGCGTATGCATTTACTTCGCTTTTCTTGCTCACGCACGAGCCTTCGTTTTTCCTGAGTGCACACTTTACTCTCTCTTTCTTGCTTAGGTAAATTCTTTCGTTTTCCTGCACACGTACACACTTCCCTTATTTTTCTCACGTACTTTCCTTCGTTATTCTGCACACGCACTTCTTTTCGTTTTTCTTGCTTACATACTTTTTCACTTTTCCTGCATATGTAGTACTTTATTTAGTTTTTCTTGCTTACGTTATGTCATTACGCTTTCCTTGCTGACATAGATTTACTTACTTTAGATTTTCCTGATCATATACTTACTCTAGCTTTTCTAGCTTCTGTACTTTCGTTAGTTTTTCTTTTTGCATACTTGTTTCGTTTTTACTCCTTACATAATTGAAGAGTCCACTGCAAGAATGATGGATGTCATTTGGAATACATTTTGCAGGAGAAGCAATTGAAAGTTTGAAATGCTTAGCGCTCAAAGCTTAACTGTGATTTTCCAATCATTACTGGACAATGACTATCAGTGTTAATCAGTGTTAATGCCATATAACTCTGTATGTACATTCTATATGTCTTAAGCTATGCATTGAGAGTCTTGGTTCATTTTCGACAAGAAAGTGACATCCATCATTCTTGCAGTGGACTCTTCAAATTGCTTTCGTTCTCAATTCTTGCTTCCTTTTTTCCTGCTTCCCTAAAACATTTTACATATCTGCTTCGCTCACAGTTCAGTCTCTCTGACCTTCCTAGTATTTTAATGTTACATACTATACATACACCCGGCGGGGCATCCAATGTGTTGTCAGAACGACGCCGTCTCAGTCTGCCCAGCCCAGTGCTCAGTTGCTAGTAAACTTGTCTCACCGATCTTGTGAACACGAACGCAGGAGAGAATGCTTCAGCCCAGATTCCGATCAGCGAGAGAAGCGTCTGGGGAGGTAGTCTATGTGTTGATAACGACTTCCTTGTGACTCACTCATATACATTCCTATTGAGTCATCATCGCCACGCGTGACTCAGGCTTCCGTTCCTTCTTCAATGCATGACTTATTGACCTACTTGCTTCTTTTGTTTTATGGCAGAAGGCGACAGTGTAACCATATAATAAATGAAAGTATGGTGTTCCCCAGAGATATACACGCCTCCACCGAACACGAAGAGGAGCGGTCTCTTCTATGGCGAGCCACATACTTTGTACATGATTAAACTGTACTGTCGAATTTGTGGTACCGTACATTCATATCCAATACTTCGCGAATACATTAAAAAGAAAGATATTTTATTGTTGGTTACTTCGGTTGCAATAGTCTTACTTACTTACTTACTTACAAATGGCTTTTAAGGAAACCGAAGGTTCATTGCCGTCTTCACATAAGCCCGCCATCGGTCCCTATCCTGTGCAAGATTAATCTACTCTATCATATTCCACGTCCCTGAAATCTATTTTAATGTTATCCTCCCATCTACGTCTTGGCCTCCCCAAAAATGTTCTTTCCCTCCGGTCTCCCAACTGACACTCTGGATTCGCCCATACGTGCTACATGGCCTGGCCATCTCAAACGTCTGGAATTAATGTTCCTAATTATGTCAGATGAAGAATACAATGCGTGAAGTTCTGTGTTGTGTAACTTTCTCCATTCTCCTGTAAATTCATCCCTCTTAGCCCCAAATATTTTCCTAAGCACCTTATTCTCAAACACCCTTAATCTCTGTTCCTCTCTCAAAGTGAGAGTCCAAGTTTCACAACCATATAGAACAACCGGTAATATAACTATTTTATAAATTCTAACTTTCAGATTTTTTGACAGCAGACTAGATGATAAAAGCTTCTCAACCGAATAATGACACGCATTTCCCATATTTATTCTACGTTTAATTTCCTCCCGAGTGTCATTTATATTTGTTACTGTTGCTCTAAGATATTTGAACTTCTCCACCTCTTCGAAGGATAAATCTCCAATTTTTATGTTTCCATTTCGTACAATATTCTGGTCACAAGACATAATCAGATACTTAGTCTTTTCGGGATTTACTTCCAGACCTATCTCTTTACTTGCTTCAAGTAAAATTCCCGTTTTTTTTTGTCCTAATCGTTTGTGGATTTTTTCCTAACATATTCACGTCATCCGCATAGACAAGCAGCTGATGTAACCCGTTCAATTCCAAACCCTCTCTGTTATCCTGGACTTTCCTAATGGCATACTCTAGAGCAAAGTTAAAAAGTAAAGGTGATAGTGCATCTCCTTGCTTTAGCCCACAGTGAACTGGAGAAGTATCAGATAGAAACTGACCTATACAAACTCTGCTGTATGTTTCACTAAGACACATTTTAATTAATCTAACTAGTTTCTTGGGAATATCAAATTGAATAATAATAATATCACATAAAACTTCTCTCTTAACCGAGTCATATGCCTTTTTGAAATCTATGAATAACTGATGCACTGTACCCTTATACTCCCATTTTTTTTCTCCATTATCTGTCGAATACAGACAGCAGATATTTATTAAAATTAAAATTATTAACTGTTAATTTTATATAAGCTTCTAAAAGTCCAAAATGAATTTTATAAAGTCTTAATCCTTTTTTCTCGCACGTAGAAATCAGTTCCCTACTAATGAAATACTATCTGTACTTGCAAGTAGGGTGGGAACTCGAAACTCCTCTTCCTAATACAACCTGTTACTGGCTCAAGGTGTATCATTTAAACAGAGGGATAGTCGTTCTTCTGGTTGTTGACCCACGCTTCGCTATCCTCGGATAAAGTGGGCGCAAAAAGATTTTAATTGTGTTTCTTTTTTGTCTGTGTCGTTGCTGGCATTATTAGGGTAT
>NC_091120.1:193720626-193800626 GCF_040183065.1 Periplaneta americana | reverse complement strand
GCTAAGAGTGAACTTACATTAGTTAGCAAGGAATCGCAATAATCAAAATGGGGCATTACAAGCGTTTGAATAAGATTCTTTTTTTAAACTAAGTGGTAGAAATTCTTTCATATGGAACAAGGAGTGAAGTTGAGAAAATATTTTTTTGCAGATGTGTGTTACTTGAGTGTTTCAATTTAGATCGCTATCCATAAAAATGCCAAGATTTTTAACTGTTTCACTGTATTTAACAATAATCCCATTCAATATCCTATATGTGGTATAGTAGGTGCTACTATGAAGAGTGCTTCGTAGACGATTATGTCCCATTACGATTGCTTGCGATTTCTCTGGATTTAACCTTAATCCAAATATGTGTGCCCACAGTGGAATCGAATTCAAGTCTTCGTTTATTTTGTTTACTGCGTCACTAGTCTACTTATGAATTTAATTGTTTCGTATGTAAGAAGGAGCGTCCATAATTCATTAATAGTCTTCCTCGTATGTAATCGTGAAAACTATGTAACTAATTCAAGAGTTCATAGCATAAATACATGTCAAAAAAATTACTTTCATACTCCATCGGCAAGTCTATCGTGCTATCAAAAAGGAGTGCGTTATATGGCAGTAAAAATTTTTAATAGCCTCCCTATCGATATAAAAAATGAAACTCAAAACATAAAATTATTTAGGGCCAAATTAAAGAAGTACCTAATTTCTCACGCCTTCTATTCTGTAGGTGAATTCATGACATTCAATAACACTTCATGAAATTGATACTAGAACTATGTGTTGTACTAGTAGACTATATTGTAAATCTCATCTGTATATATTTCATCTAGACTGTGACTATAAATTAAGATTTTATAATAGTATTAAGTTTTTTGACTTGTTCCATATTCTAGCTGTAAGCATGTATGAATACCATGGAATGTTAATAAATACAATACAATACAATACAATACAATACAATAATGCACCTCAGTACCTTGGTCTTGCCGCAAACCACAATTTCACACAGAAGTTCGAAAATAATCGAGCATTTCTTTATAAAACAACAGTTTATTGTGTATGGATAACTCGAAATGTCATAACTCGAAATGTCATCCTAGAGGATTATTAATTTGTTTCTAAATTTATGATTAAGTTTCTTTTTAACTTGTACTTTCCAGTGGGGATTTGTATCCGGTGGCATGTCTAGATACTTTGCGCGATTATGATGTGGTATCCTTTGATGATTAATGACCACAGGTCCGTAATTGATATTTTTTGTTGGGCAACCTTGCGTGCATTCACTTGATCTCATTTAGTTTTATTCGCCGTCTTTTAGACCGGCTCTTAAACTTTTTTTTGGCTGATTGTAATTTCCCAATTACCAGTTCTATGCAGTTTCCTTTGGCAGTATCTGCAAAGGTAGCAGTAATGACTTCTTCAAGATCAAGGACAGCCCAGAACGCTACCTTGTGGAATGCCAACCCATATTTCTGTGATGTCTGAGCAACCATCTTCATATTTAACTCTGAAATACTACTGTACAGTCATATTAACGTTTAGCTATGTTGTTTCGACAAATTTCTCTCCGTTTATACTGCAGATCACGGTACTAAATCTTAACAAAAACCTGGGAAAAGTCCAGGAATGCAGTGGAGCAAAAATTATTTTCTCTTCAATTGCCTTCTCAAAGACACTGGTAATTTGATGTACTCGTTATTTACATATAAAACCATACTGAAGGCTAGATGTCAGTTTCATCTCCTCCATAATTTATCTTTTCCTACTCCTGATTAATTATAATCTTCATAGCGTACGTCATAATGTCTAACAATGTTTTTTTATACATTTTTGTTTTACTTTTATAATTATTTCCTACTTATTTCGACGTTATCACGTAGACAAATCCTTGAAGCACCATTAGGGAAGAGTCGGGTAGTATCGGACATCGGGTAATATCGGACAGTGAGTTTCTTTCATCTACCACACGATGATAGTACTTGATTGACATGGTTACGTTTCTGTGATGTCGCATAGAGAAACGTAACCATGTCATTCAGGTACTATCATATGGTGGTAGATGAAAGAAACACACTGTCCGATATTACCCGATGTCCGATACTACCCGACTCTCCCCTAAGTACGGCATCTGTTCAGTTTCATGTTGAAAATTTCTGTTACTTGATATACCGTAATAACATAATACCGAAATTCTGTATTGAAGCACCATTAAGTACGGTACCTGTTCAATTTCATGTTGAAAAATTCTGTTACTTGATATACCGTAATAACATAATACCGAAATTCTGTATTGAAGCACCATTAAGTACAGTACCTGTTCAATTTCATGTTGAAAAATTCTGTTACTTGATATACCGTAATAACATAATACCGAAATTCTGTATTGAAGCACCATTAAGTACGGTACCTGTTCAATTTCATGTTGAAAAATTCTGTTACTTGATATACCGTAATAACATAATACCGAAATTCTGTATTGAAGCACCATTAAGTACGGTACCTGTTTAATTTCATGTTGAAAAATTCTGTTACTTGATATACCGTAATAACATAATACCGAAATTCTGTATTGAAGCACCATTAAGTACGGTACCTGTTCAATTTCATGTTGAAAAATTCTGTTACTTGATATACCGTAATAACATAATACCGAAATTCTGTATTGAAGCACCATTAAGTACGGTACCTGTTTAATTTCATGTTGAAAAATTCTGTTACTTGATATACCGTAATAACATAATACCGAAATTCTGTATTGAAGCACCATTAAGTACGGTACCTGTTCAATTTCATGTTGAAAAATTCTGTTACTTGATATACCGTAATAACATAATACCGAAATTCTGTATTGAAGCACCATTAAGTACGGTACCTGTTTAATTTCATGTTGAAAAATTCTGTTACTTGATATACCGTAATAACATAATACCGAAATTCTGTATTGAAGCACCATTAAGTACGGTACCTGTTCAATTTCATGTTGAAAAATTCTGTTACTTGATATACCGTAATAACATAATACCGAAATTCTGTATTGAAGCACCATTAAGTACGGTACCTGTTTAATTTCATGTTGAAAAATTCTGTTACTTGATATACCGTAATAACATAATACCGAAATTCTGTATTGAAGCTCCATTAAGTACGGTACCTGTTCAATTTCATGTTGAAAAATTCTGTTACTTGATATACCGTAATAACATAATACCGAAATTCTGTATTGAAGCACCATTAAGTACGGTACCTGTTTAATTTCATGTTGAAAAATTCTGTTACTTGATATACCGTAATAACATAATACCGAAATTCTGTATTGAAGCACCATTAAGTACGGTACCTGTTTAATTTCATGTTGAAAAATTCTGTTACTTGATATACCGTAATAACATAATACCGAAATTCTGTATTGAAGCTCCATTAAGTACGGTACCTGTTCAATTTCATGTTGAAAAATTCTGTTACTTGATATACCGTAATAACATAATACCGAAATACTGTATTTAAACAACGTGACTTTTTCGACTAAAGTTTCTTCTATTCTAATTTATACAAGATGATTCACGGCGACCCGCGCTTTAGGAATCAGTTCTATAGATAATTCTGGGCATAAAATGTCGTATGAACATGGGTACAATTGTCATTAGTTTGAAAGTTATTCGTAAAAATCCAAACGTCATACTGTGAATCGGGCTTTGGAGTTGCTTGCATTATAATACGAACATTGGAATGTAAACTAAATGGAGGGTTGCACTGTGACGTGAAGTACGGGGGAGAAGAGGAATATAGGTCTGATGATTATCAGCTGCGCTTATCAGGGACAAACGTGCCGAGGTACGGGAAGTTAAGCGCCATTCACATCCGTGCGCCAAGTGCACTGAAGTGAAAGAAGGGATATTTGAAAATCTGTTTCAAACTGAGATATGTTTATTTTAAGCTACAGTATTCTGTGTTAATATTTCTGTCTATTTTAAGTGAATAATTCTTAGTTCTGCTCAAAATCTTTGCATTTTTATAGGATTCAAACAGCTGTAACTCCTTAACGGTTGATAATCGGACCCTTCTTCATATGATATTTTCTGCTCAAAATGGCCTATAGAACTGGTTCCTAAACCGCGGGTAATTAGTCGTGAATCACCCTGTATATTGTTACAGTTTTTTTTACGTGAAACCTATTTGTTCGAGCTTCAAATGGAGAAAACGTTACAAAAGTATCAACATTTGACGTCACTTGCTTAGCAACGGTAACGAGTTGCGTCACAGTATAACAGTTGGACGAGTCCATTAGGCAAGAACAGCATGGGTGTAAACAGAATAATTTTATTGTTGTATTTGTTATGAATTAATGAAGTGAACTGACCTCTATAATGAACGAACCCGTCATGCATTGCAAATTGTATTAAATTTATTTTATTCTCAATCATATTCACGATCCTTATAAATATGAAGGAAGTCCTTAAAAATCTAAATATCATAGTAACAGCCAAACGACAGCATAAACGTTTCATGTTATTACGGGATTCTGAGAATTTTGCTGCCTAACCGTACTGAAACTTTTTGCTCTAGCAGAAAATTGGTCTAATAATCGTTCAGGATCTTCTTTTTGTGCTAGTATTACTACGCCATCAGCGTAGTATAAGATGTTTACATTTTCTGCCCTGATTCATATCTTGGAAGAGCTTTTATTGAGTCAATAATTTTGCTCATAGTTACATGTAGCCTATATTAAAAAGAACAGGACACAAGCAATCTCCTTCTATTACTCAATTACTTTTGTTAGATGTGTATATTCACCGCCGACTTTAATATTTGTTTCACTGTCCACGTTGATTTATACTCTCTCTGTTCCAAAATATGGTATACATTTGTTAAGGGAAGACTGAAAATCATGAAAATTTTTCCAAATTTTTTTAGCTATTTCACTTATTCAGAATTTATATTTTCATACCCCAAACGGATTCAGCTCAATTCTGATTACAAATACTCGTATGTTTACACTTTTTAAATTAAGGCTGGAAAGGGGCGTGGAATTTAAAGAGCTGTCAAAATTGTTTTTCATCGAAGAATTCTTTTTTAAAATTTCTGATTACAAATCTAGTAACTTTTTGTTGGCTCCCTGAAGTTATTAGATGAATGTAGCGGAGGAGAATATTAATTTACATAAATATTCATTTTATTTTCAAATCTATTTTTCTGTGTTCATTTTTGTTGATTCAACACCAACTTTCTTATGTCAAATATTAATCAATCTGGATGAAATTTTTACTGCAAGTATTTAGAGGTAGCTGCATGTTTCTATGAATTTATTTTGTGAGAAATGCTGCTAGTTTATTTTAGCAGGATACAGTGCGTGCAGTTCTGCGTTGTGTAACTTTCTTCAATCTCCTGTAACTTCATCCCTCTTAGTCCCAAATATTACCTTATTCTCGAACACCTTTAACCTCTGTTCTTCTCTCAAAGTGAGAGTTCAAGTTTCACAACTGTACAGACTGGTTTATATGTGTAATATTTCAGTGCCAGAATTTTAAGATTATACAGAAAATTTAAAACATATGCGCACGCACTTAAATTTATCTGAAATCCCTATACAGTTGACTCCCCATTAATGTGTGATAATTAGGGAGTGGACTTTTATGTGCTAAAGAATTTAAATATATTTATTTTTTATATGCTAAAAAGTACGAAAATATTTGCTAAAAATAAAAATATATATTTTTTAAATATGACAAAAATACCTTACTTAGCTTGGAAAAAAAAATGTTACTAGGTACTCACCAACCACACTTGAGTGCTAGTAGTTGTCCGAGAATTGCAGTGAACAACAAAGGTCATCTCCAAATTCTCCACCACAAATGCATGTCAACTATCTCTGAACAACGACTTTTACTGTGAAAACGATCTTTCCACATCACAGGACGTCAGACGTGCATATTTATGAATGTCACAAACACAACACCGTCAATTTCACCTACAGGCACATCCTCCAATACTTGAGCAACTTTACACATTTTTTTATATCCACTGTTTTTCCCAAACACATTCTGGAATTTGTCCCTTAGTAATTGTACTTCTGAACCTGGTAGCGAGTCTAGTTTAATTTCCACGGCACGCACCTCCCTGTTTCAGACAACAGGTTTTCGGATGTTTCGAGTTTTTTATGGTGTCACACAAAAAACGTAGATTTGCTAATAGGAAAGCCAAATCGTTTTTTAAACAACCATCTTTCAGTATATCTTGAAGGATATCGATTGACGAAGCCCGATAACAGGGAGTCACAAGAAGATATATTGCCTTACTTTATAGACATGAGCGAGAGGCGAGAGATTTGTTTAAATTAAATAATGTTCATACCCCAGCTCTTATCTGTTGTGTTTCACAAACAAAGCGTGGAATGAAATCATCTTCAGCAACAATAAACATTCCTAATTATGTGTTGCAAGATCTCTCCTCCTTGTCCATGTTAATTTATTCTCTAATAATAACATTGATATGCTGCCTAGCAGTTCTCAGAACTTGAGGCGATACTATTACAAAAATGTATCACGGATACACCACACAGCGCTTAGAAACACGAAGCAACCAAGAATTCTTAAAAAGATAACGTACTTCTGAATGATATAATTGATTTAGTTTTTAAATATTTAAAATTTCTTGTAAAAAAAATTATTTAAGTAAAACACCTCCAAGATTTATTTGTTTATAATAGATTTCCTGAAAATATGTATTTAAATAATTTTTTTGTGAAAATATGTGTTTTATGTGAAATAAAATTCGGGTTTTACATTTTAAAGTTCATGTTCGGAATTTTTAACTTTGTTAATTGCGTTTTATCACACGCAAAAAGAATATTTAATTGCATAGGAATCCGCTCCTTAGTGATAATTATTGTTTGTAATGTAGTTGGTATGACTTGTGAGGTTCAGACCTGTCTTCGGACAGTTGGTTAAACAACAATGTGTGATATTTTATGAATAACTACCGGTATTTGACTAGAATAGTTATACAGGGACATCATTTTATTTTTACTAACATTTTTAATATTAACCTGGCTATACCTTTAGAGAACCGGAAACACAGATTGCTCCCCCTTCCACGACTGTAGTTCGATGATACTTGCGTAACACACAAACAAATCACTTTACTAGGTATAGGAGGGAAGAAAAGTAGTTCATCCATTTACGTAAACTAGGAAATATCGCGATTTTGAGTTCGATAATTTTCATTAGGTTTTTGTTTAATATTAATACAGTATTGTATTAAGAATAAGTGTTTTTACTCACGAACTGAGTTAGCCATTCGAACTTATTCATTATGCAGTGTATATTACTGTATACTGTCTACAGCACATTAGCGTGTAATATAGAGAATGAAAAATTGAAAAATAATCATAATATGGATATTTAAAAACATTTTTGAAAATGGTGGCCGTTCATTTCGATACAGGCTTCAGTTCTTTTGTGCATATTATCGCACTATAGACTATTGCATCTAATTCCAATTGCCAGTTTCGTCCTTCGTACTAGTAACTCTGGGTACTGTAAATTCAATCTTCACTTCTGCCCGACTGCACAGATAAAATTACTCAGACATGTTATCTACTGTCCAAGTGGTTATGTCGCAGGACCGTAGAAAGGGGGAAAATCACGTGACAGTGAATTACTTAACGAGGCCCTTTTATTTAAGTTATTTTAAACAGTTGTATAATATTACGTAAACGTCCAATTCCTAACAGAAATTAATATTTTCAGAAAAGAGTTAAGACAGCCCTGCTTATGCAGAGAGGCGAACAGAAGCAGGCGGAGGAAATAGGGATGCGACGTAGGCAAACGGACAGCACCTGTGCGAAAATATGATTCAATATTGAAAGCTCTTTCGTCACTGGAAAACGCGAACATATTTCTGGAACGTACTATACTCACTCAGTGCCGTTTACTATATGCGGTCTTGGATCTGTGTGTAGAGGGGAACTTCATTAGTAGAAGGGGTGGGAGTGAAGTACATTAAAAAACTCAGGTACAATAAAAATTGAAGTAAAAATAAAATGATGTCCCTGTATCTAGTAAAGATGTAATTTTATTAAGTAATGTACATTTAACCCCCATTAATGACGCTGCAATCTATTAGGAAAATATAGTGCGCGTTCCCCATTGCAATTAGCCAGTGAAGACGAGGTGCATTGTTGGTAGGGAGGCGTGAGCGACCTTCGGCTAGACGAGTGGAGCAGCGAGCCACGACTGAAACCGCAAGAAGAGCTGCCAGGAATGCTCGAGTTTTTCTAGAGGAACTGATCAGCCAACGAACTCAACGAGGAAGGCATTGCTCCAGCCGCTGATCTGCGCATGTGCATGTGTAGGCCTACTCACTAATCGGATTACGTGCGATATTTATTATCAAGCTATGGTTCAACTCGGCTGCCAAAACACCATTTTTTTAGAATGAACCACGCTGTAAAATGAAGTAGAACAACAATGAGAGCTACCGGTGTGATGACGCAAGGAGAACGGGAAAGAGGAGGAGAATGTGAAAAGAACGAGGAGGAAAGAGAGAGAACAAGTACAACGAGATGAAGATATAAAAGAGAGAATGAGGAACAGAAAAAGCGGAGAATAAAATCAGAAAAACAGAGATAATGTGAACAGGAAAAAGAAGAGAGATAACGTGAACAAAGGGGAGAAGACGGATAACAGATATAATGAAAACAAGGAAGATAAGATAAAGAAGAAAAACAGACATAATGTGAACAGGGATAAGAAAAAGGATAACAGATATAATATGAACAAAGAAAATAAGAAAAAGCAGAAAAGAAAAAGTATGAACATGGAGAAGAAAAAGGAGAACAGAGGTAATGTGAACAAGGAAAAGAAGAACAGAGATAATTTGAACAAGGAGAAGGAGGAGAAGAACAGTGATAATGTGAACAGGGAATAAAATTAAAAAAAAACAGAGATAATGTGAACAAGGAATAAAAGGAAAAAAGAACAGAGATAATGTGAACAAATAAGAGAAGGAAAAGATGAACAGAGATAATGCAAACAAGCAGAAAAACAATAGAGATGATGTGCACAGGATGCAGGAGAAAAATAACAGCGATAATATGAACAGAGGGATAAGGAGAACAGAGAAGAGAAATAGGACAGATATAATGTAAACAGGGAGGAGAAGAAGGATAACAAAGATGATAACAAGGAATAGAAGGAAAAAAGAACAGAAATAATGTGAACAAGAAACAGTGGAAGAACAACAGAGATGATGTGAACAGGATGCAGGAGAAAGACAACGGAGATAATGTGAAGAGAGAAGAAAGAGAACAGAGATTATGTGAACAGAGAGGAGAAATAGGGCAGCGGTAATGTGAACAGGCAGGAAAAGAAGGTTAACAAAGATCATGTGAACAGGGAGGAGAAAGCTAAGAGATATAATGTGAACAGGGAGGATAAGAGAGATAATATGAACAAGGAAGAAAATGGAAAGTGGAACAGAGATGATATGAAAAGGGAGGAGAAAATGAACACAATGTGAACAGGTAGGAGAAAGTAAACAGAGATAATGAAAAGTAGGAGGAGAAGTAAAACAGAGAAGCGTTGAACAGAGAGGAGGGAAACAGAGAAGAGAAGAAGAGAAATAGTTACAACAAGGAGGAGAAGAACGAGGAGGACGAGTAGGAGAAGAAGAACACAGAGGGTACAGAGAATAATGGGGAGAAAGGGAACAAGAAGAACGACATACAGGAAGGAGGAGAGGACGAACAATAAATGTGGATGAAATGAGGGAAAAAATGAGATGTAGGAGAACAAGAAAGAAAAGAACTAGAGCAAAGAGTAGAAGGACAGAAGTGAAGAAGACATAGAGATTGGGCAAAGAATAATGAGAAATGAAGGCTGAGGAAGTAGAAAAAGAAGAAGACAAATTAAGGAATTAAGTTAGACGAAATTTGACGGAGGAGTAGAAAGGGAAATTAGATAGCAAATTAACAGATTCTGCACCCACCTGACGAAGTAACGCGGAGGGGGAAGTGGTCCAAGGTCAAGTTACAAAAGAGTAATCTAGCTACTTATTACACCTCAGAGCGATGACTACACAACAATCAGTTAATGGCGTTTCCAATCTGGAGTCGTGAGCGACGAACATGGTGTCCGGCACTGTAGCCAAGCTGATCTGACCCTGGCAATGAGGGCGAGCTCTAGCAGCAACAGCGCTCGCTCCTTGAACTTGAGCAGAGGTGCACAAGAACAGCCTAAGGCGCGTGATTTCTTTGGAACTCAGATTGGGTAGGATGGCCCCCTCCGGGGCTCTCCGATTCGAGGAAAGTGATGTCCCAACAATACTTTTACTGAGTTTGAGTGATGTCGTTCTCTTACGACATCGCTTCTACAAGGTTCCGGCTTGAAAACGATCCAAGACCAGTTTTCTCCTAATTATAAGAGAGTATTTTTTATTACATCGATGCAGTTAAAATAGGTCACGATCATTTGCAGTTATTGATGCGTACACAGTGAGTGAGTTCGCAAGCCTCTGAGCTAAGAGTAACCAGATCGCAGACCGGTGGGGCGCCTTGTTTCCTGTTCTGAGGGATCGTAAAACTGCGCCGATGTGAACTCTGGTAACGGCATCTGGGTCCAACAGACCTCGATAGAAAGCAAACAAACTGTAGCATTGATTAGTCGGAATTCCTGTGTAATACGAAACCAAACGACAAGTAAACAACACATGAGACTGTTAATAATACATCAAGATATCTTTCAGTAAGTCTGTAACCTAAATTCTTCCCTGTTCTGCTTGCAGCGTTCAGATGAAAATATTTTATTTATTAAAATTATTATTTAACGTTTAACCGTTGACTTGCTCTGGGTTGTCATCAAATTATCTATCCTTATACTGCTTGTTTGAGGCTTGAAAGTAATGTAGTTTTCCCTAAGATAGGTTACTAGCCTTATCGTTAGGTAGTCCAGTAGTGGGGCTGCCACTTTTAGCCTCTGGACAGGCTTGTAATGCATTACTAAGATTACTAAGATTTCTAAACAGAATATATCTGACTGCCACTTTACCGGAAGAATGGAAAAATAGTGTAATTATTCCCATATATAAAACAGGAGATAAACAGAATGTTGAAAACTATAGAGGGATTAGTATCCTCAACACATGTTATAAGATATTTAGTAGGATTTTAAATGAAAAATTAAAAAAACATGCTGAAACTTTCCTTCTGGAGTGTCAAAATGGCTTTAGAAAAGGAAGATCATGTGTAGATCCATTATTTAGTATCAAACTATTGTTGGAAAAAAGAAGAGAATTTAATTTAGAAACCCATATAGCTTTCATTGATTTTGTGAAAGCTTTTGATAAAGTCCGAAGAGACCTTTTATTCGACATATTACAAGAAAAAAATATTCCAAATTTGCTATTCCAAAATATAATAGAAATCTACACGGACAGCAAAATAAGTGTCAAAATAAATAACTGTATATCCGAAAGAAAATTAGTTAATAATGGAGTTCGACAAGGTTGTCCACTATCACCAACTTTATTTAATATTTATATAAATGAAATTATTTTAAAATGGAACCAAATCTACACATCAGGAATCAAAATAACCAGTGCTCTAACATTAAATACCTTACTCTATGCCGATGATCAAGTCATAATTTCCAATTCAGAGGATAATTTACAAAGAGGATTGTATACATTAAATGAAATATTAAAAGATTTTGGGATGGAAATTTCAGCACAAAAATCAAAAGTAATGGCATTTTTAGGACAAGACCCAGTGAGAAGTAAGATAATACATAATAACCAATGCCTCGAACAAGTGCAAAATTTCAATTATCTGGGTTGTGAAATATCTTATCAAAATGAAAAAGATGTGAACAAGAAAATTACCAAATTTACACAAATTCTAGGAATAATAAACAATACATTAAAAGCTAAATTAGTACAAAAATCTACAAGAATAAAAATATATAATACACTAGCATTACCCACCCTTCTATACGGAAGCGAGATTTGGACATTAAAGAAAAAAGACATGAACAGAATCAAAGCAACGGAAATGAAATTTTTCAGGAGAACAGCAGGATATACTCTTTTAGACCGAAAAAGGAATGAAGAAATTTTAGAACAATTAGAAGTAGAGTCAGTAGAAGAAAAAATCAGCAGATACAAATTCAATTGGCTAGATCATGTAAGAAGAATGGAAAATTCAAGAATCCCAAAAATATAAACCTAGAGGACATCGTCGACCAGGAAGACCGTTAAGAAGACTGCTAGATGGGGCCGAAACAGGTCTACAGAGGCCTAATTCGTGAAGGATGATGATGATGATGATGATGATTATTTAACGTTCAATAAAATTACACAATTCAATCAAATTACATCCGCATTCAAATTATATCAGCAAGCCCTCTATAATATTACTATTACTTTCTTTAGTTCTTTCTTTACTCCTCTATTCCTTTACTCCTTCACTCATTCACTCACTCACTTACCTACTCACTCATTTACCCATTTACCCAATTATCCATTTCTGCATGTACTTATGTATTCATTTATTCTATCGCTTATTTAATTATTTACTTACTAATTAATTTATTTTTCAATCATTCATTTATTTGCTTATTTATTTATTCATATATTTATTTACTTATTTACTTATTTAATTAATTATTTATATTTATTTACTTAGTTATTTATATATTTATTTGCTTATTTATTTATTCATATATTTATTTATTCATATATTTATTTACGTTTTTTTCCTTTATTGTGCTAAAACAGCATGTTCCATTGCATACAATATTTGCAATACTACATGCTATGTTTATGTTACATATTTCATAGTTCATAGTTGGTATTCATATAGCAGTACATTATTGCAATATACAGAGTCGGTTAAAATAGATATTACAATCCAAAAATTAAAATAAATAAACATTATCTACTCTACACAATAGATGATCAACTAGCAATTATAAATCTTATGCTTAAGTACATTACAAATCCACAATTAATTAATACATTACAAATACACATTACACATCCACAATTAAATTATCTATGTACTATATAGAATCAATCCGCTCGCCAGTTACAAAGCTTATGCCTAAATGCATTATCAGAAAAATTTTGTACAAGTGTTGCAATATTACATACTATGTTTATATTATTAATCGAATTTGATATATGTAGAATAGTTCATAGTTATCTAGCAATACACTATTGTAATAGATAGAGTCAATTTTAAATTATACCTTACAAATTCAAAATTTGACATATGTATTATAAATCCACAATTTAAATTGTACCTTACAATTTCACAATTTAAAATATTATACTTTACAAATCCACAAATTTGAAATATGCATTACAAATCCACAATTTAATTTATACATTACAAATCCACAAATTTAAAATATGTATTACAAATCCACAATTTAAATTGTACCTTACAATTTCACAATTTAAAATATTATACATTGCAAATCCACAATTAAATTGTACCCTACAAATTCATAATTTAAAATATTATACATTACAAATCCAAAATTAAAAAAAAAATATATGCATTACAATCCACAATTTAAATTGTACCTTACAAATTCACAATTTCAGATATTATACATTACAAATCCAAAGTTTTAAAATAATATGCATTACAAATCCAAAATTTAAATTGTACCTCACAAATTCACAATTTAAAATATACATTACAAATCCACAATTCAAATTGCACCTTACAAATTCACAATTAAAATATTATACATTACAAATCCACAAATTTAAATACAATTTTCTACTCTATACAATGGATGATAAGCTAGCTTATGCTTAAATACATTACAAGAAAACGTTGTACAAGTGTTTTAATATGTTTATATGCTATTTTTACGTTGCATACATGTTCACAGTCATTTAACAATACACTATTGCAATAGACGGAGTCATATTTGAATTGTACATCACAGATCCACAATTTAAAATCTTACAATTGTATGCTTATTTGGATTCATGTTTACAAAGTGTTGTACTTATTTGTGTTCATGTTATAATGTGTTAAAGTCTATTGATTGTATGAATGTTTTGAATTGTTTGTAGTGTTTCAAAATGAGTTGATCTTGAGCAACTGGCCAATTTTCATGATTCATTACTATTTGATGTCTGAAGATGTCCCTCTGCTGCTGAAGTTTTCTACACCTATATATTTATATTTATTTAGTTATTTATATATTTATTAAATTAGTTATTTAAACATTTATTTACTTATTTATATATTTATCTACTTATTCATTTATTTATTCATTAATTCATTCATTCATTTACTTATTTATTTATTTATTTATTTATTTATTTATTTATTTATTTATTTATTTATTTATTTATTTATTTATTTATTTATTTATTTACTTGGTTACGTATTTATTCATTTATTTATTATTAATATATTTATTTATTTAATTATTTATATATTTATTTAGTTATTTATATATTTATTCACTTAGTTATTTAAACATTTATTTATTTATATGTCTATTTACTTATTTATTTACTTATGTATTCACTCATTTATTTATTTATTTATTATTTATTTATTCATTCACTTATTTACTCGGTTACTTATTGATTGATTGATGTATTTATTTATTTTTCATTTATTTATTTATTCATTCATTTATTTTCTTGGTAACTTATTTATTTACTTTTTTGTTTGTTCAATTATTTATTTTTATTCATTCAATTATTTATCTATTCATTTATTTGCTTGGTTATTTATTTATTTATTTACTTAGGTATTTATTTATTTATTTACTTACTTAGGTATTTATTTACTTACTGAGATATTTATTTATTTATTTATTTAGATATTTACTTAATTATTTATTTATTTATTCATTATTTCAATCATTTACTCATTATTTATTTATTTATTTATTTATTTATTTATTTATTTATTTATTCATTCATTTATTCGTCTACCTACCTACCTACCTACCTCTGTCTATCTGTCTGTCTATCTATCCATCCATCCATCCATCGATCCATCCATCTATCGATCCATCCATCCATCCAACCATCGATCCATTCATCCATCCATCCACCGATCCACCCACTCACCCACCTCAAGTATTTGAAGCTGTTCCCTTGCTCCCCTGTCTCATTTAGAATTCGCAAGTTCATCTTCTGTATTTTTCTTCCTATGACATGGTCTTCGTCTTATTTGCATTCATCTTCATCCCATACTGCTCACAGCTGTCATTTATCCGTCTAATAGCCTAAGTTTACGTAATTTGTTTAATGCTATTGCTGTAATAGCAGATTTTGAATACACCGCTGAAGTTTCTTCGAAATTCATTTGTTCTGAACATACGATTTTTCAATCCTTTTTTTTTTTTTTTTTTTTTTTTTTGCCAAATTTTCTTTTCACTTCCTATAATCGTGCAGGCAAACACAGGCAAACCGTTATCACCAAAGATTTACACCACCCTGAAGCCTTGGCAACTTCTTCGATACATCTGTGAAGCAAATACCCTAACACAAAGGCGGTAAAATGCAAGATATTAATTTTGTATACTCGTACAATGCACAACATATTTTTTAAATATAATGTTTGAAGCATGCTGAGAAGTGCACACATATCACAGTGTTCAATGCGGATACAGAGGGCCGGATATTCCCGCAACTCGCCTCTATTCAGCAGGAATGCGATTTCTCCACAATGAGCGCAGTGGAGCAGCCGCCGCGGCCAAGTGTGGCCTCTGGGATTCCCCATATATGTCGACTTTTATTACTTCCTTCCCGCCCTCGCTTTTGGCTCCGTTTCCAAAAAAAAGACACGAACGATCCCAACTGTCAGCACCCTCATTCCTGCTCAAACTCAGAAGTAACGCAGCTGACAGCTTCTCACGACAAAGATCCTTTCAAATTTGCTTATCTCTACCATTCTGATTCAACCATTGCTCCATTGTCACTATATTTATTATGTTTATCACATTAGAAATCGGTTCTTATACAGGTTGCAGCAGTTGGTTCTGACGAATTTCGGCACACTGTTCTAAAGTAGCTATAAGGTTTATAAATAGCAAAATAACACAGAATATGGCTTAAACAATGCAAAAATAGTACATTATGCAACGAGCCTATAATGGTAGTAATTAAGACGCGAGTATGTTTGTTTATGAAACGAGCGCAAGCGAGTTTCATAATTTTCATACGGGCGTCTTAATTACCATTATAGGCAAGTTTCATACGACTTTTTATGCTCCACCATATTTCTAACTTGAAATTATTCATGAGTATTCATGTTATAGTTATGTAAGTGAGGAGCGGAACTGACCTGAATTGTGAGATGTGCGCAGACGCGAAAGTATTGATTTTTTCCGAGGCACGAATGTCATTGACCTTGATATAACCTAGAGAATAACATGAAGATTAGTCTTGATATAACCTGGAAATTGATTTAGAATTGAAAAACGAGATGACAAATTAAATTTATTTGAATATTATTTACAATTAAAGCTTATTATTATAGTAACAGAACATAACCTTCTGCGACAGTATTGGATTTCCAGCCTCCGTGACTTTTCGCTAATTGTTTTTCCATTGCATATCCGAGAATAATCGATACTTGCGCTTTTATAATGGTACAATGGTGATTTCTCATTGGCTGAACAACTGAATTATATTGAATAGGTGTACTTTAATGAGGTGCATTAAAGGGCTACTACCAGGTGTATAATTACTACATTTCGGCATGGTCGAGCATAAAGTTTTTTATGTTTTGTTGCACTCGAAATGAAAGCGTTGGATCTCGGACTCATTTCGTCTTCATTAGTATCATTCAATTAATCGTATTAATATTTAAGAGTTGACCAGAAGGATATGGCGGACGTGGTACCAGGATCTGTCTATAAGCGACATCTGTCTGCGGGAGCTGCACACATCCATAGAGGCCGCAGGGGCTTTTAAGCGGACTGCTGGTGACCGGGGGAGTGTAGCTCTCTTGGATAGATGGCGCCTTAGTGAGTCGTGGAGTCGACTGCTGCGTGTTCTTTTGGTTGAGGTTGCAAAGATTCAGACACATAAATTGCGAACAGATGCCATCGATCTGAGGGGGCCGCAGAATAACATCACAGGGAGGCGGAGGATCAGGTTTCCAGCCAGAACTCTCAATCGATAAAATGAAACCATGCAGTGGTTCATGCGCTTGAAGAGCGATCCTAAATGGACTTCAACTCCAATATAAGGAGGTTGCAGAATAAGTCTAAGGTTGCGGTACTTGCCTGCGGACTCTCCTCCGAAGAAAACGGACGAATAAACAAATTAACGGATGAATAAACGAATTAACAGATGAATAAACGAATTAACAGATGAATAAACGAATTAACAGATGAATAAACGAATTCAAGGATGAAACAGGCAAATTAATGGACGAATAAACAAATTAAGGAACGAAACAAATTAGCAGACGAAGAAATAAACTAACGGACTAATAAACAAGTTAATGGATGAATAAACTAATTAACAGATGAATAAATGAATTAACAGATGAATAAACTAATTAAAGGATGAAACAGGCAAATTAATGGACGAATAAACATATTAAGGAACGAAACAAATTAACAGACGAAGAAAGAAACTAACGTACTAATAAACAAATTAATGGATGAATAAACGAATTAACGGATGAATGAACGAATTCAAGGATGAAACAGACAAATTAATGGACGAATAAACAAATTAAGGAACGAAACAAATTAGCAGACGAAGAAACAAACTAACGGACGAATAAACAAATTAATGGATGAATAAACGAATTAATGGACGAATAAACGAATTAACGGATGAATAAACGAATTCAAGGATGAAACAGACAAATTAATGAACGAATAAACAAATTAATGAACGAAACAAATTAGCAGACGAAGAAACAAACTAACGGACGAATAAACGGATTAATGGATGAATAAACGAATTAACGGATGAAACAGACAAATTAATGGACGAATAAACAAATTAAGGGACGAAACAAATTAGCAGACGAAGAAACAAACTAATGGACGAATAAACGAATTAATGGATGAATAAACGAATTAACGGATGAATAAACAAATTAACGGATGAATAAACGAATTCAAGGATGAAACAGACAAATTAATGGACGAATAAACAAATTAAGGGACGAAACAAATTAGCAGACGAAGAAACAAACTAACGGACGAATAAACGGATTAATGGATGAATAAACGAATTAACGGATGAAACAGACAAATTAATGGACGAATAAACAAATTAAGGGACGAAACAAATTAGCAGACGAAGAAACAAACTAATGGACGAATAAACGAATTAATGGATGAATAAACGAATTAACGGATGAATAAACAAATTAACGGATGAATAAACGAATTCAAGGATGAAACAGACAAATTAATGGACGAATAAACAAATTAAGGGACGAAACAAATTAGCAGACGAAGAAACAAACTAACGGACGAAGAAACAAACTGACTGAAGAATAAACAAATTAGCGAAATACTAAACAAATTAAGAAGTGAATAACAAATTAAATAATATTTGACGTTTTCTAATGCACGTACTAGACGGTGGAAGGACGCAAAATACCTTACACCACATGAAAACCATCCAATATGTAACCCTCTATTGGCCAGTGTGACAAGAGAGTTACATCCAGTTATTAGAGATGAATAACGATCGAGAAAACGAGACTAACAGCGCCTGCAAAGCCGAAAACCCGCACGACAATGTTGTATTACGTCGCGTCCTTGACGTAAAGACTACTTGTGAGTCTTCCGAGACTCGATATTGATCATTTCCCGAAGTCCCGAAGTCAGCAGTTGTTTGTACCTGACTGAACTTTTATCTACTTTGGCAACTGTTATATATGTATAAACAATCAAGTAGCATATTTGAAACATCATCTCTACCTTTCGGTGTATAATAATCCGTTCCCCAGTCTTTATTTAATTACTAGGCCCTTATTAAAAGGCTAGGAATTTTCTTTTCATATGTTTGACATCAAGTGTGCAATCTCAAGTAAAAAGATATTAACGTTATGTTTTATGTTTCTTAGAAATGCAAATTTATTTGAGAATTGGTTTTTTTTTTAAATTTATATAGCCATAGATAATATCATATAATAGAACCAGAACATTTTGATAACTAAGCTACTGTTCTGTTTTGTCTTTTTGTCTCATTTAAACATTTACGTTATTTATTTCAATGATGTATGTTATTCAATGTTACGAAATCTTTCCACGCCAACCAAATGCTATTTCGAGAGTGATGAGCGAGACTCGAAGCGCACGAGAGTTATGAGACGAAACTCGAAAGACAAATGCAACGAACACAGCGAGCGAGAGCGACAGTTAGTTTTGTTCATCTCTGTCAGTTATCTATTTTTGTAACTAGAGAGGAAATTTTAAAAGATACAATATGCCTGCTGTTTTCTACGTTTTTAATGTTCTCTGAAGTTCACATTTCACTCACTAAATGTCAATATTTATTTTACAACTATGTCATTGTAGTTCAATATTACCTGAACCATGTCATGTAAAATAAAAATTAATCAAGAAATGAAACTTTACTATTATGTTCTGTAGTTTTAAGATAGTAACAGTTGCAGGTCAATGTAACTAATGAATGCATTACTATATCGAGAATATTTCCATGCAGAAGTAAACACGAGTTGGATTTAGACGTAGCCATGTTTATCTGCGACGCAAATGCCCTGCCCTCCCGCGTGTAACGGTGCTCTAGCTATACTTGGCAGGGACCTCGGAGTGATTGCAGGTCTTATGCAGATATGGGAACCTCAAACCAAAGAAACAAACGAGTGAGTGTGTCCGCCCAGCAACTCCACCTATTTTCAGGGACATCGGAAGTAGGTGTATCAGAGTTATTGTCACCTACAAAAGATACAGCAACATCCTCGCCTCCCCCCTGCCACCGTCCTAAAACATCTCAAACGTTACAACTTCCTATATAGAACATACAGGACCAGATACAAACACATAATGTGACCTATGTGACCTAATTCAGGCTCTTCTAAAGACTGTTGCAGAAAGTATATCTTTATCTCTCTTAATAATAGGAAGTTAGTCAAATATGTAATGGACATTTCAATAGTCTGAAGATCGGATGCAAGACGAGACTTTATGGATAAAAAAAGATCGATCAAATTGAAGAAAAATGAACGAAATAACTTACAACCAAGAACTAACAAACGAAGGAACAAATTAACGAAAGAACTAACAAGTAAAATATCAAATTAACGAAAGAAAGATCAAATTAATTAATGAATAAATTAACTAGAGAACAAATTAATAAAAGAAAGAACAAATCACTCGAAAAAGGAATAAATTAATAAAAGAAAAAACAAATAAATCGAAGAAGGGACAAATTAATAAAAGAAAGAACAAATCACTCAAAGAAAGAACAAATTAATAAGGGAAAGAACAAATCACTCGAAGAAAGAACAAATTAATAAGGGAAAAAAACAAATCACTCGAAGAAAGAACAAATTAATAAGAGAAATAACAAATCACTCGAAGAAGGAACAAATTAATAAAAAAAAAGAACAAATCACTCGAAGAAGGAACAAATTAATAAAAGAAAGAACAAATCATTCGAAGAAGGAACAAATTAATAAAAGAAAGAACAAATCACTCGAAGAAGGAACAAGTTAATAAAAGAAAGAACAAATCACTCGAAGAAGGAACAAGTTAATAAAAGAAAGAACAAATCACTCGAAGAAAGAACAAGTTAATAAAAGAAAGAACAAATTACTCGAAGAAGGAACAAGTTAATAAAAGAAAGAACAAATCACTCGAAGAAAGAACAAGTTAATAAAAGAAAGAACAGATCACTCGAAGAAGGAACAAATTAATAAAAGAAAGAACAAATCATTCGAAGAAGGAACAAATTAATAAAAGAAAGAACTAATCACTCGAAGAAGGAACAAATTAATAAAAGAAAGAACAAATCATTCGAAGAAGGAAGAAATTAATAAAAGAAAGAACAAATTCTTCGAAGAAGGAACAAATTAATAAAAGAAAGAACAAATCGCTCGAAGAAGGAACAAATTAATAAGAGAAAGAACAAATCAATCGAAGAAGAAACAAATTATAATATGAGAAAGAAGAAATCACTCGAAGAAGGAACAAATTAATAAAAGAAAGAACAAATCACTCGAAGAAGGAACAAATTAATAAGAGAAAGAACAAATCACTCGAAGAAGGGACAAATTAATAAAAGAAAGAATAAATCACTTGAAAGAGGAACAAATTAATAAGAGAAAGAAGAAATCACTCGAAGAAGGAACAAATTAAAAAAAGAAAGAAGAAATCACTCGAAGAAGGAACAAATTAATAAAAGAAAGAAGAAATCACTCGAAGAAGGAACGAATTAATAAAAGTAAGAACAAATCACTCGAAGAAGGAACAAATTAATAGAAGAAATAACAAATCACTCGAAGAAGGAACAAATTAATAAAAGAAAAAACAAATCACTCAAGAAGAAACAAATTAACTAGAAACAGAAAAAAAAACTATCTAAAAAGAATAAATTAACTACAAATTAACGAAAGAAGACGAAATTATCTCAAAAAGAAAACTTTATTGAAGAATGAACAAATTAGCTAAAGAACAAATCAACGAAAGAAATAACATGTAAAATACCAAAAAGACAAACGAAGGAACAAGTTAACCTACAACTAAACAAGACAAGAAATTAATGAATAACGAAACAAAAGAGCAAAATAATCAGTAAACAAACAAAGCAGTAAAGAAACAAAGGAATAAACAACAAATAAAGGAATAAATTAATGAAAGATATACAAAAAATAGCAAATTAATTAGCTAAGAGAAAAGCAAACGAACGAAACAAGGAAGAGGGAATAAATGAAAAAAACGAACGAAAGAAACAATTATCAAATAAACTAAGGAATGAGCAAAAGATCATGGTTTTTTGTAATGAAGTGACGTCTATTTTAACAAATAAATTAAGGTTTCAAATTAACTATAGAACGAACAAACAAATAGTAAATTTAGGATAGAAAGAACAAATTAATTACAGAAAGAACGAAGAAATAAATTAACTAAAGAACAACCAAACAAAAAAATAACCAAAGAACAAAGAACAACAAATTAAGGGAATGACAAACAAACGAAATAATAAAAGAAATGAAATATAACTTCAGGAAAAAATAAACAAATAAGGGACAATTTTATCAAAGAACGAAATAACGAAAAACAAATTAACGAAAGAAAGAATGAACCACGAGAGAACAAATTAACCTAAAATAAAAATGTAAGAACAAAATAATTAACATGCAATAAACCAGACAATGAATAAAGGAAAAATGAGACATAACAACATTCGGAAAAACAAAAAGGAACAAATAATGAAATGGAAAACAAAAAAAAGAACAAATTATCAAGCAAAGAAAAAGTAAATGAACGAACGTAAAAAGTAATAAAGAAATTAAAAAAAAAAAACTAACGAAAGAACGGTCGAACAAACAAAATAACTAGAGGAGAAACACACGAAGAAACGAATGAGCAAACGAACGAACAAAAAAAAACAAAAAACAAAAATGCCAAACGTAAAAGGTAACTAAAGAAAAAGCGAACGAAAGAGCAGACGAACAAACGAAAAATGGACGAAAGAACATACGAACAAATGAATATCAGACGAACGAACAAAAGAACGAAAGAAAGAAGTGATGAAAGAGCAGACGAACGAACCAAAGAATGTGAAGTAGACTAACGAACGAATGAGAAGACTAAACGAAGAAATATCAAATGAGCCAAAGAACAAATGATACGAAAAAGTAGACGAAGGGACGAAAGAGCAGAACGAATGAAAGAGCAGGCGAACAAACTAAAAAACAGACGAACGAAGGAATCAGCAGACGAAGGAACGGAAGAACAGACAAGCGAACGAAGAAACAAAAGAACAGAAAAGGAACGGAAGAACAGACGAAGGAACAAAAGACCAGACGAACAAAAGAGCATACGAAGGAACGAAAGAACAGACGAAGAAACGAAAGAACAGAAGAAGGACCGAAAGAGCAGACGAACGAACGAAAAGCAAATGAACGAACGAAAAAAACAGACGAAGGAACGGAAGAGCAGACGAACGAAAAAAACAGACGAACGAACGAAAAAACAGACGAACGAACGAAAAAACAAACGAACGAAAAAAACAGACGAACGAAAAAGACAGACGAACGAACAAAAACACAGACGAACCAACGAAAGAACAGACAAACTAACGAAACAGCAGAGGAAGGAAAGAAAGAACAGACGAAGAAAAGAAAAGAACAGACGAAGGAAAGAAAGAGCAGACCAACGAACGAACGAAACAGAAGACGAAGGAACGAAAGGGCAGACGAAGGAACGAAAGAACATACCAACGAAGGAACGAAATAACAGGCGAACGAACGAAAGAGCAGACGAAGGAACAAACGAATGAAAGAGCAGACAGGCGAAGGAACGAAACAGCAGGCGATGGAACGATAGAACATACCAACGAAGGAACGAAATAACAGGCGAACGAACGAAAGAGCAGACGAAGGAACAAACGAATGAAAGAGCAGACAGGAGAAGGAACGAAACAGCAGGCGAAGGAACGAAAGAACATACCAACGAAGGAACGAAATAACAGGCGAACGAACGAAAGAGCAGACGAAGGAACAAACGAATGAAAGAGCAGACAGGAGAAGGAACGAAACAGCAGGCGAAGGAACGAAAGAACATACCAACGAATGAACGAAATAACAGGCGAACGAACGAAAGAGCAGACGAAGGAACAAACGAATGAAAGAGCAGACAGGAGAAGGAACGAAACAGCAGGCGAAGGAACGAAAGAACATACCAACGAAGGAACGAAATAACAGGCGAACGAACGAAAGAGCAGACGAAGGAACAAACGAATGAAAGAGCAGACAGGAGAAGGAACGAAACAGCAGGCGAAGGAACGAAAGAACATACCAACGAAGGAACGAAATAACAGGCGAACGAACGAAAGAGCAGACGAAGGAACAAACGAATGAAAGAGCAGACAGGAGAAGGAACGAAACAGCAGGCGAAGGAACGAAAGAACATACCAACGAATGAACGAAATAACAGGCGAACGAACGAAAGAGCAGACGAAGGAACAAACGAATGAAAGAGCAGACAGGAGAAGGAACGAAACAGCAGGCGAAGGAACGATAGAGCAAGCGAACAAACGAAAGAACATACGAACGAAGGAACGAAACAGCGAAAGAACAAATGAAGGAACGAAACAGCTAACGAACGAACAAAAGAGCAGACAAGCGAAGGAACGAAAGAGCAGAAAACAAACGAAAGCTTCTGTCATGGGCAAAGTGTACCTAAAATTATTATGAGTAAATATTATTTTAGTCGAGCAAAAATAAAGTTCGGATCTAATTTCAATCAACTACTGTACGTAGAGTAAGAACAGCTGTACAAGTATGAGAAACATCAATAAAAATTTAAAATGTTATGTTAATAGGGCCTACTGCACGTAGGAGGAAATACGAAATAAGCATTAACGACAATAAAAACATTGGCAGGGCTCAAATATCGAGTGTTACCGCTTGAACATGATGACAGAGTGAAACAGAGCTGCCAGTCCTCGAGAAGCAACTTCTCATCGTGACGATGCAGGGCAGGCAACTTTACAGGTGGAACATAAGATCATTTCCAAAAGACTGAATGCCAATTTAAGTGGGAAACTGAAGTTATTGTCGGTCGGGAAGGAAACTGATGTGAGCTCTACTCTTCCGACAACTGCGTGTTAATATAATTTAAGAAGTGGTGCGTGACCTTGCCTGTTCGACATTTGCATGCGCTTGACATTTGAGACGAGTTGCAGTTCAAGAGCAAGGCCGTGGAGCACAGCCAACTGGCTCCTGCTGCGCGCAACAGCGGCACAACGCGCTTCACTTCTGTGTGTGTCCTCAGGGAACCATTCTTGCTGTGATATGCAGGTGTGACTCTGATTGGTGACCTTTCTAAGGGAATCCAGTTTCATCACCATCATCACTATTTCTTTCTTCTTCTTTTTCTTCTTCTTCTCATCAAAGTCTTCCTCTTCAATTCGCCATATGTCCACAGATTTTCATGAGCATCTTCCTCCTCTTCTTATTTAATAATCGTTATCACGAACAACATCATTATTTGTCATCAATTTTATCACCTCCATTGCAATAAACCATTTAGTGAAAATATAAATAATAGGGCCTACTTCTACTAAACACAATGCTCGCTTACCGTTCTACTATTCTGTCACGAGCAACACAAAAATCTTCGGCTCACAGATGCTTCTGAGAGACTGGTGGAGGATAAGAAAGATTTCAGTTACAATTAACGTTTATCAATGTACTGATGTCTCTATTTATTTACACATTTATTTAATCATTTAGCCATTCATGTATTCATTAATTTATTCATCCATTAAATAATTTATTCATTTATTTACTTATTCATTCATTCACTCATTTATTCACTTATTCATTCACACACTCATTTATTTATTTACTTATTTATCCATTTATTTATAGTACTTATGTATTTGTATATTTATTTATTTAATTATTTATTTATTTACTTATTCAGTCATTTATATACTTACAATAGTTCTGTATTCACTTATTTATTTATTTTATTATCTATTTCTTTATATATTTATTTAATGACATTTATTTATTTATCCATTTATTTACAATATTTATGTGTTTATATATTTATTTATTTAATTATTTATTTACTTGCTTATTCACTCATTTACAGACGTGGACAAATTATTAGCAAAATTGGAGATTTTTATTATATATTTTTACAAACTATGATTCTTCAATTTAGACTACAGTTGATATATTTGGATATTTCCAAATTATTAGAGAAATCGAAGATTTTTATTTTTTATATTTTTACAAAATTTCACTCTTCAATTTAGACTACAATTGATATTTTCGCATATTTACAAATTATTAGCAAAAGTGAAGATTTTTTAATATATTTTTTACAAAATTCGACTATTCAATGTAGACTACAGGTGACATTTTGGATATTTCCAAATTATTAGCAAAACTGAAAATTTTTACTATATATTTTTACAAAATTTTACTCTTCCCTTTAGACTGCAGTTGACATTTTTGCATAATATTTACAAATTATTAGCAAAATTGAAGATTTTATTATATATATTTCTTTTATAAAATTTGACTCTTCAATTTAGAATAGCCTACATTTGAAATGTTTGCATATTTCTATCTACTGTAATGATAGAAATATACAGAATTGTCAACTGTAGTCTAAATTGAAAAGTAAAATTTTGTAAATAGAATTAATCATAAAAATCGTCAATTTTGTTAATAATTTGTCCACGTCTGTATATACTTACTTACAATACTTATGTATTCACTTATTTATTTATCTATTTATTTATATATTTATTATTTATTTATTTATTTCATTATTTATTTACTTATTTATTTGTTATATAGGCTACTCATTTATTTATTCATTCATTTATAGTACTTATGTATTTATTTATTTATTTATTATTTATTTATTTACCTATTAATTTACTTATTTATTTATCCATTTACTTATTATCCACAGTACTTATTTATTTTTATATTTATTTATATACTTATTATTTACTTACAATACTGATGTATTCATTTATTTAACGATTTATTTAAAGTACTTATGTACTTGTTTATATATTTATTTAATCATTTATTTATTTTATGTATTTACTTATTTCACCTATTTATTTATTACCACGCCAAGCACTAAATTACCGCCCTTTGCGAACAAGATCTTTGGGCCGTCCGCTGAAACGATGAAGTGAGACCGTAAAAGGCCACCAGGCTTAATACGTGATAGGAAGAAGAAAATGTATTTATTTATTTATTTATTTATTTATTTATTTATTTATTTATTTATTTATTTATTTATTTATTTATTTATTTATTTATTTATTTATTTATTTATTTATTCATTTATTTATTTATTTATCTTGCATTAAATTAGAAACATCTTACTTTGTGAGCTAGTAATACAATCAATACTAACAGTACTAATTTGTTTAGCGACGCTTTCAACTGCAGAAGTTATCCATCTCCGAAATTCAATGTGCTACCGGCGTAGTTCAGACTGTAGGCGCATTTGCGTACAGAGCCAAAGACGCGGTTCGACTGGTTACATACTTGGCTTTTACTGAGGATTTTTCCAACTGTAATACGAATGCCAGGTAATCTAACAGCGAATCATCCGCCTTATATTGCCAAATACCGTCTTGCTATTACCAATTCCATCTAAATTTATTTTTTTATTTGTTTATTATTTTGCTAATAATTGTAACATAAAATATAATATATACAGAAAAACTTTAGCTCGCCCCTGAAAGAGTAGAACTCGTGCTCAGGGGCGGATTCCTGAATTGAAATTAATAATTACACAATACAATTTGTCTTATGTCTGCTAGGCAATAAGAATATATAAATTTAAATAAACAATTTTTCAATTTTTATAAAATCCATACATAACTTTTTTAATTTAATACTAGAACTATTAGAATTGACAAGATTAGGATATTTAAATGTAAAATTTGTTATATATTCTTGGGCCTAAATTACTACTATGATTAAATACTGTAACAGTGTTGCATTTTGGTTCAAACAATCTTAAAGAATTCATACCTTTTGTTTCATAACTATGAGAATACAATTCAAAATTATTTCGATTTTTATGTATGAATTTTATTAATACAATATAATAAATTTGTCTTACGTTAAGTACATTAAAGTCTAGAAACAATTTTTGAGATGGAAAATCAATTAATTATTTTCTTCTGTAATAAATAAAGTGGATTAAAATTGGATTTAAATGAGCTACCCCATCCTATAATTCCATACATAATTACCGATTGAAATAAAGTTAAATATATTGTACGTAATAAACTTATTGACAAGTAATTCCTCAATAAAACAAAATAATATACTATTTTACGTAATTGATTACAAAGGTAATTAATGTGTTGGTTCCATTTTAAATGATTATCGAAAATTATGCCTAAATACTTAACTTCAGAGGACTCTTTAATAATCGGACATTTACACTGTATAAGACAACAATCAGAATTATGTAATTTAATACTTAATATAGATGTAGGAGGTTTGTTACACTTTTCACATAATGAGAATGGAATAATTATGGCTTTATTTTCGTTGATAGAAAGATAATTTATGCCAAACCAATTTTTTATTAATTTAAGTCCATTATTTGAATTATTATATGCATCATACTAGGTTTTTAGAACAAAATCACACATTAATTTTCCTATGTGTTTACTACATACAGGGAAATATTTTTATAACCACTGCATATCTGAAAAATAGAAATTTTCCATTGCCACTATGAATATTTCATTTTTTATTTCAAAAGTTATTAATTTGCTCATAAAACCCTGCGATATCTCGTTAACGATAATGTGTATAACTCGCAGTAAAAATGTAATGTTCGTATCATCAAAATTTATTTATTTTTTTTTTGCAAGACCAGTGGCATATTTTCTTAGGAAAATATTTGGGGCTAAGAGGGATGAAGTTACAGGAGAATGGAGAAAGTTACACAACGCAGAACTGCACGCATTGTATTCTTCACCTGACATAATTAGGAACATTAAATCCAGACGTTTGATATGGGCAGGGCATGTAGCACGTATGGGCGAATCCAGAAATGCATATAGAGTGTTAGTTGGGAGGCCGGAGGGAAAAAGACCCTTATTGAGGCCGAGACGTAGATGGGAGGATAATATTAAAATGTATTTGAGGGAGGTGGGATATGATGATAGAGACTGGATTAATCTTGCACAGGATAGGGACCAATGGCGGGCTTATGTGAGAGCGGCAATGAACCTGCGGGTTCATTGAAAGTCATTTGTAAGTAAGTATCATCAAAATTGTAACAGCCTTTACACTTCAAATCTGATGAAATGTGCTGAAAAAAAGTGTGACAAAACAGCTTGTAAAACTTGCATGGAATTGAAGTTCAAGGGTGCAGCCCTTTATATATTGCGTAATTTTTATGTTTTCGAGCGTCGTAGATCATTGAAACTTGCTCAACATATAAATAAGAGATTGCTGATTCATTTTTAAAAGAAAACGAAAATGCGATTTTCACCGAAAATGAACAGAATTTAACCCGTCACCCCCCTTAAGAGCTATCATCCTCGGGCGGTTTGAACCCAGGAACTTCGAATACAACGGACAGCGCGGCAACCTCTAGACCTCCGAGGGTGAATTCTCCAATTTTTTCTCCATCTAATTTTTGGTTCGAATTTCTTATTTAATTGCATTCCATTTTAATTACAATAAAATGTCGAAATTATTTTTGTACATAATTTTCCCCAGCATTCCTTTTTTATTGTTTCCAGTCCCTTCGAACAAGAACCTGAATATGATTCAGTTACTCAGCATGACTCGTATATTTCTGCTTTAATTAATTCCATCAATACTCGGAAAATCAAAACTGCATTTCAGGCTTTCATAACGATTCTATCCATTACGTTTTGTCCACGTAATATTACAAGGTAAGTTTCACTAGAAAATACCTTATGGCTGTTATTGTAGGGAGAAGACATTTGGTTACAGACGTGCAGCTCCTGATCCAAGGTCTTCTGTCCACCGGTGCATGAGAACCTTTGGAATGGCTTCAGTTCATTTAATTTATTGTACTGGTCCAGGCCGACCGTGGCCATGAAGCTCTCAGATTTAAAATTTCTCATACTAGCCACAAGCACTCTCAAAGTGCAAGTTTACAGCAGTGACGGCTCGTTGAACATGCTACAGGTTTTCGTACAGAGCGCTTAATTCGATATTATAGTCAGGGACGGGTATTTATGGAGATCGCGAAAATCACGACATAATAGATAGGCAATAGATTTTTGTAAATCTTTACCAATTAAGTGATTCCAATAAATAATATGCGGATGAAACAATCATGACAAATCACGAAATAGAGTTGCAATAGCGAAATATGAACACATTCGAGAATTATTACTATTGCGTCGTTTTATAATGAATTTCATATTCTGATTTTTTTCACTTGAATTTGTTAGCCTATATATTCAAGTAATAATAATAATAATAATAATAATAATAATAATAATAATAATACTTACTTACTTACTTACTGGCTTTTAAGGAACCCGGAGGTTCATTGCCGCCCTCACATAAGCCCGCCATCCGTCCCTATCCTGAGCAAGAATAATCCAGTCCCTACCATCATATCCCACCACCCTCAAATCCATTTTAATATTATCTTCCCATCTACGTCTCGGCCTCCCCAAAGGTCTTTTTCCCTCCGGCCTCCCAACTAAAACTCTGTATGCATTTCTGGATTCGCCCATACGTGCTACATGCCCTGCCCATCTCAAACGTCTGGATTTAATGTTCCTAATTATGTCAGGTGAAGGATACAATGCGTGCAGCTCTGCGTTGCGTAACTTTCTCCATTCTCCTGTAACTTCAACCCCCTTAGCCCCAAATATTTTCCTAAGAACCTTATTCTCAAAAACCCTCAATCTCTGTTCCTCTCTCAAAGTGAGAGTCCAAGTTTCACAGCCATACAGAACAACCGGTAATATAACTGTTTTATAAATTCTAACTTTCAGATTTTTTGACAGCAGACTAGATGACAAAAGCTTCTCAACCGAATAATAAGAGGCATTTCCCATATTTATTCTGCGTTTAATTTCCTCCCTAATGTCATTTATATTTGTTACTGTTGCTCCCAGGTATTTGAATTTTTCCACCTCTTCGAAGGATAAATCTCCAACTTTTATAGTTCCATTTCGTACAATATTCTGATCACGAGACATAATCATATACTTAGTCTTTTCGGGATTTACTTCCAACCCTATCTCTTTACTTGCTTCAAGTAGAATTTCTGCGTTTTCCCTAATCGTTTGTGGATTTTCTCCTAACATATTCACTTCATCCGCATAGACAAGAAGCTTATGTAACCCGTTCAATTCCAAACCCTCTGTGTTATCCTGAATAATAATAATAATAATAATAATAATAATAATAATAATAATAATAATAATAATTTTTATTTTCGCTGGCAGAATTAAGGCCAAAGGCCTTCTCTTCCACTCAACCAGCCTTAATCAATACAATACATATTTAAATTACGAATATTTACACTACACTTAAAAGGTTCTCCAGCAATATTCTTCAGTTAAGTTTTAACGACTAGTAGACTACATATTTATTTAAATTTAGATAAACCTATAAGGTAAAGTAGTAACTTAATTTATGAGCTAATTTAATTCAATCAATTATAATTAATTTGAGGTTTGAAATAGCTAGTAAAATGATGAAAATTAATTTAATATAAGCTTACTAGAACTATGTTACAGGGAGAAAAAAAAAATATATATATATATATATATATATATAAATCTAAAATATATTTCTATAATGAGAATATTAATGTAATTGCCATTAGAGGTTTTGTAAATCTATTTAGAGAAATTAATGATAATAATAAGAATGGACAGATGTTAGTTTCATTATAATACGTAATAAATATTAATCAGCAATTAATTTGTTAAGTAAGAATTTATGTAATTTTGACCTAAATGAAGTTATTGTCCAACAACCCCTTACATCACTCGGTAGCGAGTTCCAATGTCTAGCAACTGAAACTGTATAAGATGAATAATATAAAGATGTGTACATTACATGGCATTCCAGATGTTCTGATAACATTAGTGGACTCAAAAGACGGAGAATTCAACATTTCACTAATAATTTGAAAGTGTTAATTTGAGGGCTGCAAGTTTTTTTCGTTTTTAATGAATGTGTGTTAAATACAGTCTCAATCCAACAAATATTGTGTATTGACCATACCGAACCTTTACCAGAATCCAACGAAACTTTAACGTTAATTATTTGGAAAGTAATATTCGTACTGAGTTAATACTCTAATTCCAAAATACAGTAATTGTATTTTCCAAAAATTTCCATTAATCTCCGCCAAGAGTACAAATCAATCTCCAACAATCTCCTCCGACACCAATATTAAAAAATACAAATGATAAAATTAATCTTCATAAATACCTGTCCCTGGTTATAGTATATACCTAGTGTCCAGACATCCCGTTTCTAAAGAGATTTTCCCACTTCTTAGGAACTGTTTCCGTTGTTGCTACAAAATGTAAACGACACGCAAGATGTCCCTCCTCTAAATGCCACACAAAAGTGCAGATATTTTCCTAACTGATGTTAACAAAATTGTTTTTAATCAGAAACGTGGGTCGTTCATTAACCAATGCACCAATTTTTCTTTTGCCATGTAATATTTGTTATATTGTAATCGCTAATATATCACTTTATTCCCAATAATACATTTTTCCACAAACAAATGGTACCTATTTTTCCACAAAAGTCTTCATTCAAATCTATAGCCTTAAGCCACCTATATGGCAGAGACTGAATGTCGTCGATTTCGGCTACGACCTCGTCGTCATTGTCGTGTCCTTTCCCGCGGATTGTATCTTTAAAACGACAAGACATATGGAAGTCAGACGGTGCAAGTCCGGACTGTAGGGTGCATGAAGAAGCACGATCCACATAAGGACTAGACTACCAACAGAAATGCCAAGTTGAGCAGCTAATTCTTTGGTTATGATTCGCCTTTCCTCCAGAATAAGCTTATCGTCGCGTTCAATTGTTATCGGTGTCATAGCAACCTGTAGCCGACCCAGGCGTGGAAAATCTAAAAGTCTTTTTAAGCGCCTGTGAATGTTTACTATGGTCACATCTCTCTTCATATACTCCTAGATCTTACGTACCCAGATTGCTCGGCGTATAGGCTTTGACGGTAACACCTTTTGTCAGGTTTATTATGCTGCCATCTAGTTATTACATAAGAAGTCCCGGTTGGCGAGTTGGTATAACACTGGCCTTCTATGCCCAAGGTTGCGGGTTCGATCCCGGCCCAGGTCGATGGCATTTAAGTGTGCTTAAATGCGACAGGCTCATGTCAGTAGATTTACTGGCATGTAAAAGAACTCCTGCGGGACAAAATTCCGGCACATCCGGCGACGCTGATATAACCTCTGCAGTTGCGAGCGTCGTTAAATAAAACATAACATTTTTTTAACATAAGAAGTCACGTCATAACTCCCATTTGAATTGCATTAGCGACTCTACTGCTATCTCGTGTTCGTTTACGGCGGATGGGTGGCGATCCTGGCGGTTGTTCTCTTCAAAGTGCTACCGATTTTAACATACGGATGAGCAATCTATATGTGATCTGGGATATACTTCATATATGTGCGGCTTATGACAGGAAGAACTTGACTGTGAGATCAAACTGCGCATGCGCGGACTTGGTTAATAAAAACCTAAACTAACCAAATCTAACCTTCGTATATGCAAGATGCGTAACCGGAGTACGAAAGGAACTTCTTGATTTGATATGGAATGTGCACGTGAAAATAAATCCAGGTAAGAATCACGCTGGCACTGCATGAGAAGTCCGCGCATGCGCAGTTTGATCTCAAAGCCAAGTTTCTTCTTGTCGTGAGTCCCTCCTTTTCATGTGTATACAGGGTGTCTCCGGGCCAGTGTTACAAATTTTCAGGGATGATGGGGAAGGACACATGTATCAGTTTGTCCATACCTGTGGAGTAACGGTTAGCGCGTCTGGCCGCTAAACCAGGTGGCCCAGGTTCGAATCCCGGTCGGGGCAAGTTACCTGGTTGAGGTTTTTTCCGGGGTTTTCCCTCAACCCAATATGAGCAAATGCTGGGTAACTTTCGGTGCTGGACCCCGGACTCATTTCACTGGCATTAGCACCTTCACCTCATTCAGACGCTAAATAACCCAAGATGTTGATAAAGCGTCGTAAAACAACCTACTAAAATAAAAAAAATGTATCAGTTTGAGATAAGGAACCCTGGTCCGGAAATGACTGAGTCGAAAGTTACAAGCAACAATAGTTGTGTGGAAATGAAATAATTTTATTCCTCTGTACACCTTATTTATGTGTATTTATCTGTACATCTTACACATACTGTATTCATCTGACGTTTACGTTGTCTCCTTACAGTATTCCATTCAGTGCGCTGTCTGAGGGATGGGGACAGGAAACTACACTAAAGCAATGCAGAGAGCGTAATGTGTAACGGACATGGTCGGTCCTGATATGCACATCTGTAGACAGCAGTGTATGTGTACAAGTTGCAGTGTTCAGTCGATCAGTCCTAGTGAAATGGAAGAGTACACGAGAGCGGAATATGCAGACATGATTTTCGAATACTGATGAGCCAATGGGAACAGTAGACAAGCTCACAGATTGTATGGGACAAGTACCCACATAGGAGACATCCGGCCCATACCATCTCTCCACGACTGTTCCAAAGGTTAAGGGAAGGAGGGCACGTGGTGCCAAATTACAATTCCATTTCCACACAACTATTTTTGCTTATAACTTTCGACTCGGTCATTTCCGGACAGGGTTCCTTATCTCAAATTGATACATGTGCCCTTCCCCATCATCCCTGAAAGTTTGTAACACTAGTCCGGACACACCCTGTATATTGTGAAATAAAACTCCAGATATAATCTTAACGTATACTAATCTGACCAGATTCGGACTCCAATTAGTTTGGTTTAGCGAGGAACTAGAGTAGTATATAGAGAAATCAAAATTTCGTTGGCTTAGTTCCAAAGCTTCGTAACTACTTTTGAGAAAATTGTATGACAGCAAAATAACTTCTTACGGTCTTACTAATAAAAACTCTATATACAGACGTTTAACTGTATTGTACTTATGCAATGAGTAGCTCGTTTATAAGTCGTGTGTAAATTCCTTACTAATAATCACTATATACGTCGTGTATAACAGTATAACTGTTACATAGCTACGTCATAGTTTCGTCACTACTTCATCACGAAAGGTAATAGAATATCTGAGGTTCTCTATTGCATCCGGTAGAGCGCTCTAGTGTGGCGTGTTAAGTATCGATAGTACAACTGGCTCTAATCGATTACCACACTTTATTTTGATCAAAGAGTACAAGCTACAGCAATATTATTCTAATTATTCTGTGCTCCTTGGTTTGTTCTTCTGTGGTTACAAGGCAACCATCATCATAAAATGACAGTCGATAAAAACAGCTGTTAGAGGGGCGGCCATTTTTTCTCTACATACAATGCTTAAACAAGGGGTTTCGTGTATATAACTACTGCAAAGCAATTCCCAGTGTATAGTTACAGCTTGTTTATACATCCATCGCTTCTGCATGGTTTATTAGTAAAGTTTTCTGTCTCCTTTTTTATATCCCAGCTGTCAATTGTTATGCATTTGTTATTTATAAAATATAAGAACATTTGCAGACTTGCGAAGTTTAAAAGTAATCTGACGATATGTAAAGAGAAAAAATATTATTTACTGATTTCACCTTCCAGAGAACATACGATCCTGAAAGCAAGAAGTCTGCAAGTAGCGCTAGCGAGTTGCTTACATATCCTGAATGCGATGTTTATTCTAGTCGGGAACGTCCTTGAGCATGAATGATAACGGTGACTGTCTTTTGTTTTATATAGATGGAACTGCACCTGTGAATTACGGAGCTAACGGCGATGCCTTTCTGTTTCATAGCAACTCAGCCCTCGCCTCGTGTTCGTCATTTATTCATCGGCCAATTTAGAACTTCCGGAACGGTCAAAGTACACATGTATCAGCCTGACTAGATCCCGGATGTAAATAGAAAAACAAACGGTGAAATGTATATGCAAACATACATAAAATTTCCTAACATCTCAACTACAATATGCAATTACAACTAACACTAGACTGAAATGAATTAAATTAGCTTATAAATTAAGTTTTTACTTTATCTTACAGGTTTATCTCAATTTAAATAAACATATACTAGTCGTTAAAAACTTAACTGAAGAATATTGCTGGAGAATCTTTTAAGTGTAGTGTAAATATTCGTAATTTAAATATGTATATAACTATTGTATTGATTAAGGCTGGTTGAGTGGAAGAGAAGGCCTTACGGCCTTAACTCTGTCAGCGAAAATAAAACATTCTACAGTCTACAACACAGAGTGTTAAGAAAATACTGTTTATATTTTAATAATTAACTAATAACTAATTAATTAATAATTAACTAGCCATACCCATGTTAAATTTATCAACTGAGTTATTCCACTTGTAGCCAAACAATTATATAAATTCTAAATTTATCACCTGATTAATTCTACTTGTAGCCAACGAATTACATAAATCCTAAATTTACCAACTGATTTATTCCACTTGTAGACAACGAATTACATAAATCCTAAATTTGTCAACTGATTTATTCCACTCGTAGTCAACGAATTACATAAATCCGTAATTTATCAACTGATTTATTCCACACGTAGCCAACGAATTACATAAATCCTAAATTTATCAACTGATTTATTCCACTCGTAGCCAGTGAATTACATAAATCCTAGATTTATCAACTGATTTATACCATTCGTAGCCAATGAATTACATAAATCCTATATTTATCAATTGATTTATTCCACTTGTAGACAACGAATTACATAAATCCTAAATTTGTCAACTGATTTATTCCACTTGTAGACAACGAATTACATAAATCCTAAATTTGTCAACTGATTTATTCCACTCGTAGTCAACGAATTACATAAATCCTAAATTTATCAACTGATTTATTCCACACGTAGCCAACGAATTACATAAATCCTAAATTTATCAACTGATTTATTCCACTTGTAGACAACGAATTACATAAATCCTAAATTTGTCAACTGATTTATTCCACTCGTAGTCAACGAATTACATAAATCCGTAATTTATCAACTGATTTATTCCACACGTAGCCAACGAATTACATAAATCCTAAATTTATCAACTGATTTATTCCACTCGTAGCCAGTGAATTACATAAATACTAGATTTATCAAATGATTTATACCACTCGTAGCCAATGAATTACATAAATCCTATATTTATCAATTGATTTATTCCACTCGTAGCCAATGAATTACATAAATCCGAGATTTATCAATTGATTTATTCCACTCGTAGCCAATGAATTACATAAATCCTAGATTTATCAACTGACTTATTCCACTCGTAGCCAACGAATTACATAAATCCTAAATTTATCAACTGATTTATTCAACTTGTAGCCAATGAATTATATAAATCCTAAATTTATCAACTTATTTATTCCACTCATAGCCAATGAATTACAAAAATGCTAAATTTGTCAACTGATTTATTCCACTCGTAGCCAACGAATTACATAAATCCTAAATTTATCAACTGATTTATTCAACTTGTAGCCAATGAATTATATAAATCCTAAATTTATCAACTTATTTATTCCACTCATAGCCAATGAATTACAAAAATGCTAAATTTGTCAACTGATTTATTCCACTTGCAGCCAACGAATTACATAAATCCTATATTTATCAATTGATTTATTCCACTTGTAGACAACGAATTACATAAATCCTAAATTTGTCAACTGATTTATTCCACTTGTAGACAACGAATTACATAAATCCTAAATTTGTCAACTGATTTATTCCACTCGTAGTCAACGAATTACATAAATCCTAAATTTATCAACTGATTTATTCCACACGTAGCCAACGAATTACATAAATCCTAAATTTATCAACTGATTTATTCCACTTGTAGACAACGAATTACATAAATCCTAAATTTGTCAACTGATTTATTCCACTCGTAGTCAACGAATTACATAAATCCGTAATTTATCAACTGATTTATTCCACACGTAGCCAACGAATTACATAAATCCTAAATTTATCAACTGATTTATTCCACTCGTAGCCAGTGAATTACATAAATCCTAGATTTATCAACTGATTTATACCACTCGTAGCCAATGAATTACATAAATCCTATATTTATCAATTGATTTATTCCACTTGTAGACAACGAATTACATAAATCCTAAATTTGTCAACTGATTTATTCCACTTGTAGACAACGAATTACATAAATCCTAAATTTGTCAACTGATTTATTCCACTCGTAGTCAACGAATTACATAAATCCTAAATTTATCAACTGATTTATTCCACACGTAGCCAACGAATTACATAAATCCTAAATTTATCAACTGATTTATTCCACTTGTAGACAACGAATTACATAAATCCTAAATTTGTCAACTGATTTATTCCACTCGTAGTCAACGAATTACATAAATCCGTAATTTATCAATTGATTTATTCCACTTGTAGCCAACGAATTACATAAATCCTAAATTTATCAACTGATTTATTCCACTCGTAGCCAGTGAATTACATAAATACTAGATTTATCAAATGATTTATACCACTCGTAGCCAATGAATTACATAAATCCTATATTTATCAATTGATTTATTCCACTCGTAGCCAATGAATTACATAAATCCGAGATTTATCAATTGATTTATTCCACTCGTAGCCAATGAATTACATAAATCCTAGATTTATCAACTGACTTATTCCACTCGTAGCCAACGAATTACATAAATCCTAAATTTATCAACTGATTTATTCAACTTGTAGCCAATGAATTATATAAATCCTAAATTTATCAACTTATTTATTCCACTCATAGCCAATGAATTACAAAAATGCTAAATTTGTCAACTGATTTATTCCACTTGCAGCCAACGAATTATAAAAATCCTAAATTTATCAACTGATTTATTCCACTCGTAGTCAAAAAAAAAATCACACAAATTCTAAACGTATGAACTGAATTATTCCATTTCTGACAAAGAATTACACGAAAACTAAATTTATGAACTGAGAGATTATACTTGTGGCCAAAGAATTATAGGTACACAAATCCTAAAAATATCAACTGAGCGATTCCGCTTGGCAAAGAATTATACAAATCCTTAATTTATCAACTTATTCCTTCCATATGTGATCGAAGACTTGAAGAACTTTAAAAACCAACTGCGTATTACCATATGTGATCACAGAATTGTACAAATCCTAAATCTATCAACTGAGTTTGTTCCATTATTAATGAAATAATTACAAAATCTTAAAAATATGCGAACGCGATGACTGCATTTGTCGTCAAAGAATTACACGACTCATAATGTGTTAAATAATTGCTACCATTTGTGACGGAAGAATTATACAAATGTTTACTTTATCAACTGACCAAAAAACTGATTGCTTTTATTGATGATCAAGATGTTCGCCAACAGGGTGAATGCATGAGGCTGTAATTAAAGAACTGCACAAATCCCAAAATCTATCACTTTCTTCTTCTGGAAATACTTACTTACTTATTTACTTACTTACTTACTTACTTACTTACTTACTTACTGGCTTTTAAGGAACCCGGAGGTTCATTGCCGCCCTCACATAAGCCCGCCACTGGTCCCTATCCTGAGCAAGATGAATCCAGTCTCTTCCATCATATCCCACCTCCCTCAAATCCATTTTAATATTATCTTCCCATCTACGTCTCGGCCTCCCCAAAGCTATTTTCCCTTCTGGCCTCCCAACTAACACTATATGCTTTTCTGGATTCCCCCATACGTGCTACATGCCCTGCCCATCTCAAACGTCTGGATTTAATGTTCCTAATTATGTCAGGTGAAGGATACAATGCGTGCAGCTCTGAGTTGTGTAACTTTCTCCATTCTCCTGTAACTTCATCCCTCTTAGCCCCAAATATTTTCCTAAGAACCTTATTCTCAAAAACCCTCAATCTCTGTCCTCTCTCAAAGTGGGAGTCCAAGTTTCACAGCCATACAGAACAACCGGTAATATAACTGTTTTATAAATTCTAACTTTCAGATTTTTTGACAGCAGACTAGATGACAAAAGCTTCTCATCCGAATAATAACAGGCTTTTCCCATATTTATTCTGTGTTTAATTTCCTCCCGAGTGTCATTTATATTTGTTACTGTTGCTCCAAGATATTTGAATTTTTCCACCTCTTCGAAGGATAAATCTCCAACTTTTATAGTTCCATTTCGTACAATATTCTGATCACGAGACATAATCATATATTTAGTCTTTTCGGGATTTACTTCCAACCCTATCTCTTTACTTGCTTCAAGTAGAATTTCCGAGTTTTCCCTAATCGTTTGTGGATTTTCTCCTAACATATTCACGTCATCCGCATAGACAAGAAGCTGATGTAACCGTTCAATTCCAAGCCCTGCCTGTTATCCTGAACTTTCCTAATGGCATATTCTAGAGCGAAGTTAAAAAGTAAAGGTGATAGTGCATCTCCTTGCTTTAGCCCGCAGTGAATTGGAAAAGCATCAGATAGAAACTGGCCTATACGGACTCTGCTGTAAGTTTCACTAAGACACATTTTAATTAATCGAACTAGTTTCTTGGGAATAACAAATTCAATAAGAATATCATATAAAACTTCTCTCTTAACCGAGTCATATGCCTTTTTTAAATCTGTGAATAACTGATGTACTGTACTCTTATATTCCCATTTTTTCTCCAATATCTGTCGGATACAATAGTCTTTCAAACTACATTTTTATACATGAATCTGTATTCACTTACCGAAGACGTGTCGTGGTTTTCCTCAGCCGCAGAAGTAGTCCACCTTGCCACTGGCGGGGGAGGTTGCAGAGGGGGCGCTGAGGTGGAGGGGGGCGAAGGCGAGAGGCTCCGGTGGAATGCTGAACGTGTTTTGTTTACAAGCAAACCCGCTCCAGGAGAGAACCCGTGCTGGAAAGGTCACACAACTGCTTTCTTGCAACTCCATTCCCCACCTGCTGCTCCAATCAAAGCCTGTAATGTAATAAGTAACATAAAATCGCACACTTTATTAGCAAAACACAGCAAGCAACGACCGATACACGTTCCATTATTTGTATGTTTGTATACGTTTATATCTCTTTTACATTATACGCTGTTATCGACGACAGAAACATGAACACTTACATGTTAACAGCTGAAAACAAACAAACAGAGTGTCTTCATAAAAACTAGTCACTGTATACAATGGGGAACTGGGAGTTATATCGCTGTTTCCATTCGGAATAAACGCTCGGTCGTTGGAAGCATGTTATCAAGCACAGTGCAAACCTATTAACAAAGGAACCTAAAGTAAAAGGCTTTTGTGCGAGATCGTGCGTATTTGCTTATTTTCCGCACAGAACCAATACGCGGTAAGTATGAAATACCACATTCAGTATTCCCAACGTAACACACATAACAATTTCCCTCTTCTTACCGCTTAAGCGCGACATTCATTTTACTGCTTCAGGCTTTTAACATATTATTTTTAGAGACGTTTAACATAGTAATAATTATAAACTGGAATTTCACCTAAATTGCAATGTTAATTATTGTTTTTAAATATTTGCAAAAATTAAGTAAAGTCTACTACTCCACGAAACTTACTGCATTCCTGATACAAGTAACATTAAGGAAGCCGTGAAAAAATCAACAAGATTCAACATGCCGATGTTATTACTGCAATATGTTATATAAATAATATTGTTAAAATATTAAAATGAAAAATAAATCATTACATAACCTTACCGTTTGTTTTAAATTAGCATTTATAGACTGGCGGAAAAAAAAAAGACAGACGTATATCACGGCCTGCTGGAGTATAGTAAACACAAAACATTTTATAGGAACAATGTTGAAGAAAGATATTGTGGCTTTCCGAAGTTGCCGTCATTAAACAGAAACCAAGATGGAGATTTCATTACAACTAATTAGAAATTCGTCTTTCAGGTATGTCATAAACGATCTTCGCACAAAATAATGTACGATACACGAGCGGTATGTTTGTTTTCATGTTCGAGGAAAAGATTGAAAAAGCGAAACGTAGTTGAGCTTTTTAATTTCCGAGAACATGAAAACGTCAACATACCGCTCTTGTAACGTATATTGCTATTACTTTTTTTTTATTCTGTATTATCTTTAGTTTTTTATTTAGATCCAATTTTTATATTGTCCACATCGAAAAGTTTTCACTAACTCTGTTGTTAACAACTCATGCCCTTGAATGTTTTCAATATTTATAAACAAAGTAAAGTTTTCATTACCTTTCTGCCTTGTTTATATATAAATTTCAGTTAATACTATTGCGTATTAATTTCATAATTAGGTTTTGCGATACTTATTGCATTTCCAATGCTTATTCCCGCAACAAATGAGATCTCATTTATATCGATATAACTAACGACCATACATTGCTATTATCGATTTTACCGTCTAATCGGAACTATCCATGCCAGTGCAAGTGTTTACAACCTGATAGAATACGAAAGATGTTATTGCAATTGAATGTTCATCATTATGTAATAAATCAATCCGAAAGAATGAATTATTGGTCCAATACAAAACTAGTACTTAATCTTGACTATTGTTACGTCAAAAAAATGACTTTCATTCTCCATCGGCAAGTCTATCATGCTATCAAAAAGCAGTGCGTTATATGGCAGTAAAAATTTTTAATAGCCTCCCTATCGATATAAAAAATGAAACTCAAAACATAAGATTATTTAGGGCCAAATTAAAGAAGTACCTAATTTCTCACGCCTTCTATTCTGTAGGTGAATTCATGACATTCAATAACACTTCATGAAATTGATACTAAAACTTTGTGTTGTACTAGTAGACTATATTGTAAATCTCTTCTGTATTATATTTCATCTAGACTGTGACTATAAATTAAGGGCCGTATTCATAGACATTCTTAGCGCGGGCTTTCGGTGGATGATCAGCGAACTAACGTTTTTCGTATTCATAAACCAGTGTTAGCGATATGATATGAATCCTATTTAGCACGCTCGTAGCGCGGGCTAGCGAAATGTCTATGAATAGCACTCTTAGACTTTATAATAGTATTAAGTTTTTTTACTTGTTCCATATTCTACCTGTGAAGCAATGTATGAATACCATGGAATGTTAATAAATACAAATACAAATTACATTTTTACTACGTCATACTACTTTTGACCAATAAAACGGTACGAAAGGACGTATTTCAATCAATCATGACTGTTTATCGTAAAATTTTATCGCTTCCCTAGCATATGCTTGTTTTTATCACTACCCTAGCATTTGTTTCTTTGTTTGTCAACATTTGAAACTGTAAATTCTTTACGGTACTATAAAACATGCTTTGCGATCGTAATTTGTTTCCCGCATGGCGGCTCCGTTCGAATATTTTGGTGGAGCTAACATTAGTGAAATATAATTTTATTAAAGCAATTAATATCTATTTTACTGTATTAGAGTACTTTATTTCTTCTAATCTTTATATACTTTCTCCTATTTTTATCACCTTCCTACCATTTGTTTCTTGTTTGCCAGCATTTCAAACTGCAAATTCTTTACGATACTATAAAACATGCTTTGCGATCGTCATTTGTTTACAGCATAGACAGTCAACTGAAAATGGCGGCTACGTTCAAATGTTTTGGTGAAGCTAACATTAGTGAAACAGAATTTCAGTAAGTCAATTAATATTTTATTGTATTAGAGTACTTTATTTCTTCTAATCTTTATATACTTTCATCTAATCGTGTAATAGTCAATTAAATCCCACTCGAGTTTTGATTGTCTCTAGGTAAATCTGCTCGTTTTCCACTCGCAGATTTACCAATTCATACCTCAAAACTATAATGTTGAATGTAAGATCTATGAAATGCAGTTTGAGCCAAAACAAATAGTACTGAAAATGAATACTATGCTTTTATGTAAATAGTAATCTATAAATTGCAGTTAAGTGAAGCGCTTTAATATATTTATCCTTTGTATACCAACCGCGAGGATATGGAGATCTGGAAAGACGAGACGATGTAAGATGAGAAACATCTTGTGATCCACACGAACAGGCCAAAACTATGCCAAGCTTGAACTTTCATGATGATGATGATGATGATGATGATGATGATGATGGCATCACCAAGGAATATTTTTTCCACAGTGATATGAGACTAAAGAGTTATTTTGAGATAGCCAGTGGCAAATACCCATAAACAAGTGTCAAATTATTTTCTTCTTTTTTTCTGTTCCAGTTAATCGCAACTATAATGTATTTACTTATGTAAAATAAAGTTCACTTACTCGTAATTAAAAAAAAAACATTGTATTGTCTCAAAAATAGTCAACTGATTACTAATTTCTGTCATTAGAGCTGAAGGTAATCATTTCGAACGTAAGGCATAAAAGTAAATAGTTTTGTAATGTTGAGTGATTTTTACGCCACCCGGTATACTGAATGAATAATAAATAAATGCTAATACGGCAATATACAGGGTGATTCACGAGGATTTACCGTCACTTACGGAGCTTATTTCCGAAGACATTCTGAGCAAAAAATGGCATATAAGCATTTTGTCCTAATCTCAATATTTTCAGAGTAACACTAATTTGAAGTTGTTAGTAAAATACCTTTTTTCTTTAGTTTTAAGGGTAAAAGAATATTACAGATAAAGAATGAACTATTCAGAAGTATCATTTCTTTAATTAGCTAGTGTTCTGAAGCTAAAAAATGTGTTGTTAATTCCTTTGTACAGGTTTTGTTTTTCAATTTTTAACTAAACATTACATCATTCTTACGCACTTATCACAAAAATTGTTACAGATCATACGACTTTAGGAACTTGATTCTTTACAGTTTAATTATGTATTCTAATGTACAGTCTTGAATTTACAAGCGTGGCGTGATGTGTAACAATTGTTGTGATAAATGCATGAGGAAAATGTGGTTTCGTATTAAAAATCGAAGAAAAAAATTTTACGAAGGAACTATGGAATTCACAACACATTTTTAGCTTCAGAATACTAGCTAATTATATAAATAATACTCCTGAATAGTTCATTCTTTTCTTGTTTTTTTTTTAACCTTAAAACTTCAAGAATAATGGTATTTTACAAACAACTTCAAATTAATGTAGGCTAACTCTGAAAAAATTGAGATTATGACAAATGTTTATATGACATTTTTTGCTTAGAATGTCTTCAGAAATAAGCTCCGTAAGTGACGGTAAATCCTCGTGAATCACCCTGTATAGAAGCTATCAATGGGTATTTCCGTAGAAATGAACAGAATATCTAACAAATAAATCCCACACAAATTTGTTCGTAAAATACATACTACACTTATGCTCTAAACCCATCACTGAGAAGTTCATTCTACGTCGTTTAATAATTAAACCAGTTCTGTGTCTCTGTGATTGAATTTATTGTGTCACCCGTTGCTAGGATACCGCTAAGAATGTTAATAAAGTCTGCCATATTCATTAGGGCTGTGGGTAATTTATAATTACCGGCTCTTCAATTATGTATACATTAGGTCCTCCGTCCATTGTCTTAATGATAATCGTTATTGAATATAACTAACACCAAACCTGTCGCATGGTACATTGTAAATCACCAATTAAAAGTCAATTAAAACTTAATAGTTTTATGATACACCATTAAATGAGATTATTTCATTGAACAATACAAAAAGTATCTAAAATTTCACAGCTGGTTGCTATAACCACGACCGTGGAGTAGTCTGTGCTACGAATAAGACGTAATTTGGCACTGTGTAGAAGCAACTGTCGCGGACAATAGCTCAACCTAATAGCCTAGCCTAGATAGATAATTGATAGCCGTCCCAACCAGGGTTTAATAATCGGCCTCCTAATCAATTCTAAATGAATATACATACTAGGTTCAAAAAGTTCCCGGAATTTGCTAGTATCACAGAAAAAACGTACCTTAAACACTATTCTACAGCATTCCCTTCAAAATAGTTGCCTTCCGCAACAACACACTTTTGCCAACGCGTGTAGAGTTCCTGGAAGCCATTTTGTGAAACCCGTCTTAGTGCTCTCGTCGCGTTTGCGATAACCTCTTCAGCATTGAATCTCCGTCCTTTCAGATGACTTTTCAGACGGGGAAACAGAAAGTAATCAGGTGGTGAGAGATCAGGAGAGTATGGTGGGTGATCCAAAGCAGTTATGTTGTGCCTGGCAGGAAAATTCTTTACAATAATTGCGCGATGAGCAGGTGCATTGTCATGCATAAGGAACCAATTGTTTTCTACCCACTTTTCTGGACGTTTCCTTCTCACTGCGTCCCGGAGGCGACGGAGGATTTCTACCTACAATTCTTTCGTTACAGTATAACCTTCTGGAATGAACTCATTGTGGATGAGACCCTGAGAGTCGAAGAAAACTTCCAACATAACTTTACCTTTGGAAGTGTCCCTAGGAAATTTTTGCTTCCGAGGAGTTTTCGATTTCCACTCAGATGACTGTCGTTTAGGGACTGGGTCGTACAAGTAGCACCAAGTTTCATCACCAGCAATAATTCTGTTTAAGAAATCACCATCTTCATCAGCCATACTGGTCATGTCCCCAGCAAGAGTCATTCTTGTTTCTTTCTGTTCTGCCGACAACATTTTCGGAACTAACTTCTGAGACACGTAATGCATGTTGAGATGCTTGTGAAGAACATTGTGTACACTTCCGACTGATATTCCGACCTCTGCTGCTATCTCTTTTATGGTTTTACGTCGGTCGTCCCTCACAACATTACGCACACGCTGAGCGATTGCTTCATTTGTTGCAGTTGTTGGTCGGCCCTGCGTATGTCATCTTTGATGCTATCGCGGCCACCAGAAAAGCGTTTATGCCAGGCATACACTTGAGTTTTTTTCATTGCTGCTTCGCCATATGCTTCTTCCTACAATCTTAATGTCTCTGCAGGAGTTTTGTGTAACAAAACACAGAACTTGATGTTTGTACGTTGCTGTGTGGACATAATTACAAAATGCGACGAACAAACAAAACACTATGATAAACAATTGCCTACAACTCAAAACCAACAATCGCCATTATCAACAAACTTTAAGGAAATTACATCATGAATGTTACCAACAAAACAAATGTATAATATCCCTTGTTATATATTAATACGAAAAATGGTAGAAAAATTCCGGGAACTTTTTGAACCCAGTAGTATATATACATATGCCGCACCCTGTATATATATATATATATATATATATATATATATATATATATATATATATATATATACACCGTGTTCCGCTTATAAGTATAATAAAAGAAATAGTTATAATTTCATAACAATGCATGCAAATGGGTTAAGATTGGTACCATTGTAAAGAGGAAATTGGGAAGTTTTAATCCATTGTTGTTACTTATTTTTAGAAGACTCACGCATGCGCAGATCATTAAATAAGAGAATTCGTATCGTATCTTTAGTCAGTCAGCATGTGGACGCCACAGCAGAAAGCCTTTTGTGTGCTGTCATTAGCAGAACATAGATCCATAATTCGTGTACAGCGCTTGTTTCGCCGTCAGTACAATCTTAGACCGAGGGAAGCTGTACCGACGTACGTCTCAATAATGAAATGGGATAGGCAGCTCAGCGAAACAGGAAGTTTGTTGTCTAATGCAGGTAAACATTCCAAGCGTAAAGTGTCTGACGAAAATGTCGAACGCATTCGCGAGGCATTTCAGAGAAGCCCGCGGAAATCCATTCGACAGGCTAGTGTGCAGTTGAACATCCCACCAACAACAGTGCATACAGTGCTCCATAAAAGATTGCGTTTGCGAGCGTACAAGCTGCAACTTCATCAGATGATTACGCCGAATGATAAACTGGAACGAAAACGCTTTGCAGAAACAATGTTGGATAAAGTGGACGATGACGACACATTTCTAACTCGAGTCTGTTTCTCAGATGAGGCAACCTTCCACGTCAGTGGAAAAGTAAACCGACACAATTGTCGCATCTGGGGGTCGGAAAATCCAAGTGTCGTAATTGAACACCAACGGGATTCCCCTAAATGGAATGTTTGGTGTGGGATCATGCGTGACAGAATCATTGGTCCCTATTTCTTTGCTGAAAAGACAGTCACTGCAAACACGTACCTGGATATGTTGCAACTGTATGCTGTGCCACAACTCCCAGATGGAGCAATTTTCCAGCAAGATGGGGCTCCACCACACTTTGCCAACATGGTTCGCACATTCTTAGACGAACAATTCCCTGCAAGATGGATCGGAAGAGGATCACCGTACATCACATGGCCTGCCAGATCACCAGATCTAACACCACCTGATTTTTTCCTGTGGGGGTTTGTTAAGGACCAGGTCTACAGGACGCCAGTACGTGATTTGGCAGACTTACAAGAAAGAATTTATGCTGCTGTCAACAATGTTACACCACAGATGCTTCATAACACTTGGGTCGAGGTTGAATACCGGTTGGATATTTCCCGTGCCACCAATGGAAGCCATGTTGAGGTTTATGGAACATAAGGTAACAAAAATTCCCAGTTTTCATTCTTTGTAGCAGTTGGTTTCAACTATATACTTGTATTAATTCAGAAGTTATAGCTATTTCTTTTGTTATACTTATAAGCGGAACACGGTGTATATATATATATATATATATATATATATATATATATATATATATATATATATACAGGGTGCGGCATTTAACGTTTCCCATTTTAAGTTGGCGATTCTGTTCACATTGTTGGTAAAACATGTTTGCAAACACAGGGATTCGGTGTAGCAAAGCCTTGGATTTAGTTAGCCACATCCCAACACAGGGATTCGGTGTAGCAAAGCCTTTAGTTAATCATGGAACGTTTGCCGGTGCAACAGCGAATTTTCTGTGTTGAACAGTTTGTTTCAACCGAGTCAATTGTTGCTGTCCAGCGCGAGTTTAGGCGGATTTTTGGTGATAATCAACGTGGAGTTGCACCATCACGGAAAATAATCAGTGTGCGGGTGCGTCAGTGGCGTGAAACGGGATCGGTTCAAAACAAAGCTCGAGTTCGTCAGAAAACGGCGCGGACTCCTGATAATGTCGAACGTGTGAGAACGGCTCTGCAGAGAAGTCCGTATCGTTCCGTCCGGATCATGAATTTGTCGGACAGAAGTGTGCGAAGAATATTACACAATGATTTGCACTTCCATCCATATAAACTCCAGGTCGCACAAAAATTAACAGTAGTGAACAAAGCCCTGCGCGTCCAATGTTGTCAGAGAATGCTGCAATAGTTTAACACTCACAATGACTTTCACAGCTGCCTGATAATGAGTGACGAAGCAAATTTCTGTTTCAATGGTTATGTAAACAAGCAGAACTTTCGTTACTGGGCCCCATAAAATCCACACTTAGTGCTGCTTTCCCTGGGCGACTTATCTCCAGATTAGGTGACATTCAGCGGCCCTCTGTTTCCCTGATCTCACTGCACCAGACTTCTTTCTGTGGGGGTATCTTAAGAGTAAGATCTACGGTCGTACCCTTCATGACATCGAGGACCTTAAAACCGCGATTCGTGAAGAAATTGCTGATGTTACACCTGAAACATTGCGGCGAGTAATGGCCGGTGTGCAGGGAAGATTGCAACAATGCATTGATGCAAATGGAGGACATCTTAAAGTCATTATTTTCAAAACATAAGATGAACTGTAATTCCATGATTATAGTGGTTGTAAACAGATTAATTTCTTGTAATTTGCTTGTAAACTAAATAAGTTATGGGAGTTTGAAAACAGGAAACGTTAAATGCCGCACCCTGTGTATATATATATATATAATTTGAACTGGTAATGGAAATTACGGGAAAACGGTTGAACGGATTTTAATAAATGACCCCTCATTTTGAAGCTCAGAACCCAAAGTTTTTTCAGAAAAATAGTAGTTTTCAGTGAAATGTCAATTTTTCAACATAATTTTTCTTTTTTATATAATCCATCTGTCGTCACTAACTAATTGCATTTTTAGAATAAAACAAAACACACACTACAGTAAACAATATTACACGAAGGCCATGATCTGCAAGAATGCTGACATATTTAGAGCTCAAATTAAACTGCTTATTAAAAACTTCAAGATTTGCTAAAAATAATTTACAGGTCTGATTCTGTGGTGTGTAATTTTCTGAGTACAGCTGTATATTGGATATTAAAAACTACAAAACTTGAAGTGATTTGTTAACATTATTACCATTAGAAATGAAATATTATTATAGTTAATGCCATGATGTGACTATTTTTCATTAATTATACATATTAATGATATTGATGATATGAAAGTGAAACGATTTGGGGTTATATAAGTAGATGTAGAGAATATCTTAAATTAGATCTTGATTTCTATAACTCAGTATATGTTACTGAAAACTATAAAACGTACATAAGATAATAATATTATTATTAAAAATCAAATATGTTTATAGTTATTAATGAAGTGGGGTTGGGTCTTTTTCATATACTTAATGGCGGTGTAGTGTAGATACTTATATGCGTCATTCTCTTCAGTATTGGCTCGAGAGAGCGCAAAAATTACAGTTCCTAAGGAAAGACCAAAAGGTATTACTTACTGATAAAATAAGAGGCCTACAAGATTCTATAGTCTCCCGATCATTTCAGCAAGATCTCTTAGCAGGATAAAATGATTTTACCCTCTACATTTCAAGGTAGCTTACGAAACATACAGCAGCTATACCAAGATGCTATGTCTATTGTTCGAAAGCATAGCAACCTGACATTTTTTTTTTTTTAACTTTCACCTACAGTCCGCAATGATCTGAAATAGCTACTGCTTTACTCCCACATGAAAAACCGACTGATCGTCCTGACATTGTTACTTGCGTTTTCGCTGACTGTGTATAGGTTCAAGAAAAAGTATTTGGCATAACAAACCATTCAGGGGAGTATTTTTCATTATTATGGAAGCAAATAACTTTCAGAATGTCTGGTATTCTTCACTGAAAATAAATCTGAAAAATGTTTCTTTGAACGTCTAATGAACTTTGCAGCATTTGCTGCACAAGCCACTAGCTTATATTGAATTCAAGTTTTCCTTTAATAGAAACCCTAGTTAGGTAGGCTATCATTGAGAAATTTATTGAAAATGTAACAAACAATTTAGGCTACAAGACAAATTACATTTTATAAAGAATATAAGTGACGATTAATTATTCTAATCGATGACTTCAGTGCAGTGGAGGATATTATGTCCAGGATGCTGTCAAGAACTTTTAATTTTCGGAAGACTTCTAAGGACTCCCGTGGGATTGTGCCTCTAGCCCCAATCATACTTCCTATAACGTCCCATGTCTTGATGTTATATTTGGTCCCCAAATCGCTGCAGCATGGTAGATAAATTGCCCGTTTTTCTTTGCAGACTTCTCTAGGTTGTTCCTCGCTGTTCTCAAAACGGACTGTGGGATCGATAATGAGTCGACAAATTTTTTTTTCGGTCTATAATAATGATATCTGCTCTTCGAGTTGAATCGTCAGCAGAAAGAACCTAAGTAATACCTTTAATTTCAGGGGGTTATTCTTTGAGATATTTAAAACAAAGTTTAATACAATTTTGTTCGTTCTTGCTTCCTTTCCGAGATAAAAATTTATATGAAACATTTCATAGCGTGTTTTGGGAAAACCATTGATTTAATTCCCAGTCAATTTAAGAGAGCAGTGTATATCGAATAATAATAAATTACTGAAAGAATTTTAGTTTTGTCCTTTAAGTGTGCAAAAATTTAATCTGAACAAATGTAAATTCTCGTAAATAATTGATTAAATAGCGATCTTACTCGTGTTAATTATGTAAGCATGTGCGGCTTACAGCTGTTTCGGTGCTTCTTCACACCATCCTCAGAGCCTTCTGTGTCTCGGCGCCATCTCAACTTCGCTGCCTGTTGTGTGAGTGCGTTCGTGTGATGAAGAGTTGTGTCAAATAGTGTGTGTGTGTGTGTTCTGAAATTGATCTGTGTGTTGAGAATTTGATTAGGGTGTGTTTTAGTGTGTCTGTATTATATAGCGAAATTTATAAACTTGTACTTGCTATTTGGGAAAAGGAAATTGTACCAGAACAATGGAAGGAGTCCATAATTGTAGCTATTTTTAAAAAGGGGGACAAAACCAACTGTTGTAACTTTCGAGGAATATCACTTTTGTTGACGTCGTACAAAATTTTGTCCAATATTCTTTGGAGAAGATTAACTCCGTACATAGATGAAATTATTGGGGATCATCGGTGCGGTTTTCGGCGTAATAGATCGACTATTGATCAGATTTTTTGTATTCGACAGATAATGGAGAAAAAATGGGAGTATAAGGGTACAGTACATCAGTTATTCATAGATTTCAAAAAGGCTTATGACTCGGTTAAGAGGGAAGTATTATATGATATTCTTATTGAATTTGGTATTCCCAAGAAACTAGTTCGATTAATTAAAATGTGTCTCAGTGAAACATACAGCAGAGTCCGTATAGGTCAGTTTCTATCTGATGCTTTTCCAATTCACTGCGGGCTAAAGCAGGGAGATGCACTATCACCTTTACTTTTTAACTTCGCTCTAGAATATGCCATTAGGAAAGTTCAGGATAACAGGCAGGGTTTGGAATTGAACGGGTTACATCAGCTTCTTGTCTATGCGGATGACGTGAATATGTTAGGAGAAAATACACAAACGATTAGGGAAAACACGGAAATTTTACTTGAAGCAAGTAGAGCGATCGGTTTGGAAGTAAATCCCGAAAAGACAAAGTATATGATTATGTCTCGTGACCAGAATATTGTACGAAATGGAAATATAAAAATTGGAGATTTATCCTTCGAAGAGGTGGAAAATTCAAATATCTTGGAGCAACAGTAACAAATATAAATGACACTCGGGAAGAAATTAAACGCAGAATAAATATGGGAAATGCGTATTATTATTCGGTTGAGAAGCTCTTATCATCCAGTCTGCTGTCCAAAAATCTGAAAGTTAGAATTTATAAAACAGTTACATTACCGGTTGTTCTGTATGGTTGTGAAACTTGGACTCTCACTCTGGAGAGAGGAACATAGGTTCAGGGTGTTTGAGAATAAGGTGCTTAGGAAAATATTTGGGGCTAAGCGGGATGAAGTTACAGGAAAATGGAGAAAGTTACACAACACAGAACTGCACGCATTGTATTCTTCACCTGACATAATTAGGAACATTAAATCCAGACGTTTGAGATGGGCAGGGCATGTAGCACGTATGGGCGAATCCAGAAATGCATATAGAGTGTTAGTTGGGAGACCGGAGGGAAAAAGACCTTTAGGGAGGCCGAGACGTAGATGGGAGGATAATATTAAAATGGATTTGAGGGAGGTGGGGTATGATGATAGAGACTGGATTAATCTTGCACAGGATAGGGACCGCTGGCGGGCTTATGTGAGGGCGGCAATGAACCTTCGGGTTTCTTAAAAGCCATTTGTAAGTAAGTAAGTAAGCATATTTCATATTGTTCTAGTGTGTTGAGTTTTTGGTTCTTGGGTTGTATGTGTAGGATTTCCATGTCTGTATTTATGTTATTGTATGTATGGTTAGCATTAGTTATGTGTTCGGCATATGTAGATGTATTGTGTCCTCTGGTTATTGCTTTAATGTGTTCTTTGTATCGAGTTTGGAATGATCTGTCTGTCTGTCCAATGTAGAAACTGTCGCAACTATTGCATGTGAGTTTGTATACGCCTGTGTGGTTGTATTTATTTGTTTGTTTTGTTTGTGTGTTGAGATGTCTTTGTAGTGTGTTTTCTGTTCTGTATGCTATGTTGTATTTCTGTTTTCTGAATGAGGATGCGATCTTATATTTGTTTTTCTTTTCTGTAACAGCTGTAAGCCTCACATGCTTACAAAATTAACACAAGTAAGATCGCCATTTAATCAATTGTTTATATTCAAGTATTAAAAGTAGAGTACGAAAGATTCAACATGGGTAAATTCTCGTTCTAAAAATAAATTTAAAAATGTTATATTAAAATTGACTGAACATATTGGGGATTAATAACATTACTTACGGTTTACCCTGTATGTGTGGTAGTACCAAGTGGCCCTCTCGAATTTCCCTGATTTTGATTTTCTATGAAAAGAACACCAAAGACCCAGAGAAATTTCTGTAGATTTTATTGGGAGGTTAAACTCAAATATCGTCCTATTACTAGTAAAACCAGTTAAGTCCAGTAATACAAATTTCTAAAAACAGCAATTAAAACTTTATTAAAGAACGAAAAATCGTAATAAATTCTTTAAATAAAGTAATTAGTTTGTTGCCTACAACATTTCGGAGTTATTCGATTTTACTAGAAAACAGAGCACGGAAAGTCAAGTCGGGGACTGTACTTATCTTATTTTACACAAAAAGTGGACTTAGACGGTTTTACTAGTAATAGGACGATATTTTCGTCACTCGACTGATGATTGTTGTCTGTCAATGTGGAAATATACCAAAATAGGAATTACCCTTTTATAAAATTGTTTATGAAATCAAGCCAAGCGACAAAATTCAGCGAAAAGAATTTGCAATTAAGAGCCTAGAGTGCAATAACAAAAACCAAGGTTTTTATAGTTATGTTAGGGTGAAGTGGGGCAAATATAATACAGTAAAAAAAAGTCGGGCTAATTTGATACAGACTTCAATATGTAGCAAAGGCTTAGTTTTAAAATGTTTAAAACTGCGATTATGGAAGTACATTTTATGCTCTTTAAGAATAAATATCGAACAGAGTTTAAAAAAAAATCATTATCAGCCTCATAAATTTATTTAAAAAAAAAGACAGTTTTGTTTCACGGAAAAACTTTCATGTAATACTCAATTACTTTTGCTATTGCTCTTGAATGAATAAAAGTAGAATAATTTTTTAATTTTACTTTTACTCAGAAGAGTGTCAGCTTAATTTTTCTTTAAAGAAAAGCTGTGAATGTTGAGCAGTTTATCAGTGTGTGAATGAGAGGGGATATTATAATTCACTAGAAAGGCTATTACGTTATTATGTTTGCAATGAAATAAATTGACAAAGTTCATCAATTTTCTAACATAAGGTAATATATTACCTCTTGAAAAGCATTTCATAATTTCTCAACTCTTGATAGATGTTTGAATTGACATGTAAAGTTTATACAGTATAAATTTAAAAAGAAAAATAAACGTATAGACTTATTTTTACTTATTTACCTAACAATTTTAGCTTACTAGTCATTCTTCTTACTGCTAAAAAGTTAACACAATTTGGGAAAATATATTCATAAATATTTGAAAATATATTTTAAATTTATTTTAGCAGTACAAATGTATCATAATTGTATCAATATATTTCCTTACACACAAAAAAATTAACGAAGCGTTTTATAAGCCCGCAAAATGTAATCAGGAGAGCGGGCTGGCCATTCAATCGGACCTTCTCTTCCGATCCAACGCCAGGGATACGCGAGATTTAAAAGTTTCGTATAGCAAGAGTAAAGTGTGTTGGTGTTACGTCCTGGTGCATACACATCTGCTGATGTACGTTTAGTCGCACTTTTTCTAACAGCTCTGGAACAATATGTTGCAAAAAAAGTTGTATATCTTCCCAGCCAACCGTGATGCCTGGATGTAAGGCGCAAAGTACTGATTGCATTATTAATGAAGTTTCTGATATTATGGGCTTCTACTGAGTCTGATTGTGAGTTACTATGGAGACCATAGGTTCCTAAATGAAAAATGTTATATTCCGATTACTCTATAAGATCCTTCTGTTTGAGCACAATCTTTTGAACCACTCGTCATATCTTACAAAACAGAAAGATAGTAGTGATTAAGACTAGAATTTTGATGAAATTGCATCTTTTGTCTAGTAAGCCAGAAACATTGCTGCTTTAGTATTTATATGTTATGTGATAAACTGAGTGTTTTAAGACATATTTGTTAGGGCATTTTTTTTTGCATTTTTTGCCTCTTAGAACTCATAAGAGCATCTTTTATTTTATTCGGACATTTTTGAGGCATTTTCACTTAATTTTGGCCATAAGTCTCCATTATTAATATAAAATGTTTATTTCCTTTGATATTTTGTCTACATATTTTGTCCATTAATACTCACTATTTTTTTACTTGGTTATTTGAAGACGCTGTATCAACTACAAGGTTATTTATTTTAGCGTCCATGGAATTGGTGATAGTGATATGATATTTGGCGAGATGAGGCCGAGGATTCGCCAAAGATTATCTGAAATTTGTCTTACAGTTGGAAAAAACCTCGGAAAAAACCCAACCAGATAACAGCCCAAGCGAGAAACAAACCCGCGACCGAGCGCAAATCCGGATTGGCAGGCAAGCGCCTTAACCGGTGGCTAATACCCATTATTTTGTATAATATTTTAATCGTTTTTCTACACAAATATTGCCATTTTAACGTAGTACACTCCAACCACTCCTTCAATATAGACTCCTCTATACCTGATAATTCCGGATAAGAGTGGACTTGTGGTGGATTACATGGAAACTACATCAGGTAAAAAGTGTACCACTTAGAAAAAATTATGTAAAATTAAATAAACTTAAATGTTGGTACTAGAATTTAATTTAATTACTAGTCTAAGGCCCGGTTTCTTCAACCTTTGTTAAATTATAACAGCGTGTTATTCCATTTTAACTGTAAACTTAACAGTTGAAGCATTTCTTCAACTACTGTTAATACTAACAGGCTGTTAAAACCTATGTTAATTTAACTGCCCAATTTCATGCAGTTAAATCATTTAACTCTCTGTTAGCATAGAAGTGTCCAATATGGCTGGTGCGTTAGATGCTGAACTTATATATCTGGATTATTTAGACAATGATATCCATGAATACATAAACAGAGCGGATGATTTCTGTCATTTGACAGACCAGAAGTTCATACAAAGGTATAGGCTATTTTCTGCCAAGCCTCACCTTTCGCTTTCAACGTATATCCGTTTGTTTGTTTATTCTCATTAATTGGTTTATACTGCGAAATAATTTCCAGCAGAAGGTTTCTTTCGAACGATGAGAAATTAGTCCCCAATACGCCGCTCCACGCTATTGTGATACAGACGAGGAAAGTAGTAGAAATCAAACCTGAGAGAATAGAAAGACTTCTATTCTCTCTGAATCAAACAACGGAAACAAGCGAGAATCGCAATTGTCAGAGTTCAGAAAACAGAAGTGAGCCTATACTTGGTCATAGGTTATGGTTAAACACTAGAATCTCTGGTCCTAACAGAGAGTTAACAAACAGAATGTTAAAATGTGAAATGTAAAGTTGAAGAAACGCAATATTTTTAACAGCAATTCATACTTTTAACTTACAGTTAATTAACGCTATGTTAGGTGCATTTTAACAAAGGTTGAAGAAACCGGGCCTAAATATTAAGTAGTACAAAACCTCTTTTCCTGCTTAACCAATTATGTACGACAATTTTTAGGGAATTTTTAAGGGCATTTTTTGAAGATTTTTAGTTCATAACTGCATTGTTTTTAGAACATTTTTTCATGATTTATAGGTCATCAAAATCCTAGCCTTAGTCATGATGTTCATGTCCGTTGCCACTTTACTGTTACGCACAATAACTTAATTGTCACTTGCCATTCATAGTTTACACGGCTGCGATAGAATCTCTCGATAAACAATTGAGGACGCAGAGCATTAAAGTCTTTGAGAGCTGTAATGAAGTGGACATCTGGCACCTGGGAGTGGAGGGGCAGAGGGGAATGTGACAGACTAACAGAGCCACATCCTGGACCATCAGATAAATCGCAGTGTGCTCTCTTTCAGGAGTCAGGGATTAAAATTGCGACTGAGTGCATCAATCAGTCAACTTGAACAGGTTTTACACATGCGAATTTGGGGCGCTTTGTGGGCGGGGGAAGAGGCCGCGACCCGCCGGTTGGATTGCACGCAGATCGGATAACGGCGGTTGGAATAGCCATCGCGCAACATCGCTGTCTGGAGAAGAGCGGCATAAGAAGTTCATGCCTTTGCAATCTCAGTATAACTTCACCGGTAAGCAATCGCTCTTTACACAATAAAAGATTTCATATTTATTTGTAAAGTTATTGGAAAAGAAATTATGTTTTGAAATTTCCAGAAATAAAGAAAATTATTTTTTTTTGCCTGTAAATGACACATTCTTTGTCATAATACAGGGACATCATTTTATTTTTACTAACATTTCTAATATTAACCTGGCTATACCTTTGGATCAACGATTAAGAACCGGAAACACCGTTTGCTACTCCCTTCCACGACTGGAGTTCGATGATACTGGTGTAATATACAAACAAATCACTTTATTAGGTATAGGAGCAGGGGCGGCTCGTCCGTAAGAGCTGCTGAGCTGCAGCACTCCTTGCTTTGACAGGGAAATAATAATAATAATAATATTTGTTTTAATTTGTAGAAGAATTGTTACAGTTTTTATTGGTAAATTGCTTTATATTTCATCTGGCCGGGAATATGTACTATTATCTTATGCATAATCTTTTTGCGCGTCGACTGTATTGGAATTGACACTGCATTCAAAGTCGTCCTGGGATCTGCAGGGTGGGACAGCTCATAGAGAGTGTGTCTTGCTTGGTCAGGGGGTAGAGAGGTGAAGGGAAGCAGAGGGAAACTGCTGCTGTTTAAAACCCATATCTCGCTGCAGTGGCCTGCAGAGCCAGGCCACAAGGGATCTTTCCTCTCCTCTCACACCGCTATTGTAATGCTACGTCAAATGGATTCTCTATTCCCTTGAAACTTAATGACAACATTTTTATTTTTTTTTTCACATACTTATTGTTGTAGAATCTTATCGAGTTAATATAACGAAATTAATATTCTTTTTTGCCTTATTGTTACGTATATATCCAGCCTCCAGTAGAACCTTAGGATTTGCCTTAACTCAAAATGATTGCACGAGTAGAATCCTTTTGATATAGCACGTAAAATACGAAAGAGACTTGTTTTCCAGTTTTAGAACATTGTTGACCGTCAGTATATCTGAGTGTTGCTTTGGTGTGACGTCTTAGTACCATAACTTAACCAGTGCAAATGTGCAAGCATGAGAGTGTGTGAATTACAGAATATTAATTTTATTTTTCTCAACTTTCCCTCGTGGAGAAGACTGATGTAATGAAGTGAAATTACAGGGTCGTCCGTTACCCGAGTTAAATCTTACTCAAGTTTCATCCAGCCGAAATAGTGCATATATGTAAGGAAGTATAACAATGAAATTTACGCTAAGCATTTGTGGTTACGTGGACGTGAACAAAAAAATTCTATATTTTGTTTTCCTTGCCTCCTCTTCGGTGATGATACAGCATAGACTAGGTGTGACAGATTTAGGACATTGCCCCTAATAATTAAAAAGCACGAAACTTCGCAGTCTCACCTGAAAAATGTTGTTTCATTGGCTATGTTAGGAAAAACTAATATTGCTGCTCAACTAAGTGAAATGAACAGAACAAACATTCTCACACGTAATCAAGAAATAAGAAAAAATCGTGAAATTATTTTAAAAAATATTGATTGTATCAAATTTTGTGACCAATATGAACTTCCCCTTAGGGGACATGATGAAAAAACGATTCGAAGAACTCTGATATATTTCGTGAGTAATCTAATCGAGTCTCTCAAAAATCATTTGGAACATGCCACTGTTTAAAGGTAATTCTAAAACAATTCAGGATGAACTGATAGATTGCATGTTGAGTGTCTGCCGATTTGAAATTCAGACTGAAATCGATGGTATTAGTTTTTTTTTTAGCGATTATGGCAAATGATGCCACAGACGTCTCCCAACTAAGTCAGGAAGTTTTCATTTTTCGATATGTAGTGCATTTATTTTTGTCCTATACTTATTAGTAATGACATCAAGAAGTGAAATTTGTATGTACCAAAATCTACTGCAGCTCCCCCAATCCACAAGTTCACGAGCCGCCACTGTATAGGAGGGAAGAAAAGTAGTTAATCCATTTACGTAAACTATGAAATATCGCGATTTTGAATTTGATCATTTTCATTAGGTTCTTGTTTAATCAAAATACAGTACAGTATTAACAGTGAGTGTTTTTACTCACGAACTGAGCTTTCCATGCGGACGTATTCATTATGCAGTGTATATTATACTGTCTACAGCACATTAGCGTACACTATAGAGAATGAAGTTAAATGGAAAAATAATCATAATAGGCCTATGGATAGTTAAACACATTTTTGAAAATGGTGGCCGTTCATTTCGATACAGGCTTCAGTTCTAATGTGCATATTATCGCACTATAGATTATTGTACGTAATTCCAATTACCAGGTTCGTACTTCGTATCAGTAACTCGTGTTAAAATAATTCTATATCTACTCTATAAAAGAGACCTTACGTACTGTAAGTTCAGTCTTCACTTCTGCCCGATCCCGAAAGATAAAATTACTCAGACATGCTATCTACTGTCCGTCCAAGTGGTTACGTCGCAGCGTCGTAGAAAGGGAGGAAATCACGTGACAGTTAATTACTTAACGAGGCCCTTATATTTAAGTTATTTTAAACAATTGTATGGGTATAATATTACGTAATAACAGAAATTAATGTTCTCAGAAAAGAGCTAAGACAGCCCAGCCACTAGCATTTACAGAGAGGCGAATAGTAGCAGGTGGGGGAAACCGGGATGCGACGTAGGTAAATGGAAAATGACGCAATATTGAAAGCTCTTTCGTCACTGGAAAACGCGAACATATTTTTGGAAAGTACTGTTTACTATGACCGTAAGGCTAGTATGACTGTATATGCGGTCTTGGATCTGTGTGGAGGACGGTTGAATTTCATTAGTAGAAGGGGTGGGAGTGAAGTACATTAAAAAACTCAGGTACAATAAAAATTGAAGTAAAAATAAAATGATGTCCCTGTACAATTCAGGCCTACATAGGGCTACCACGTGTCCTCGTCTTCCGGGGAATGTACTCTGTCAAGAATTTAAATAAGTCAAGAAGGTAGATATCGTGATTCCCAAAGGTGCCATCCGTCCGAGGAAGTTACATAGTTCCGGTAGCTTCCCGATCTGCCGCAATTCCCTATACAAGTTCCTACGCCTCTCTGGGATAGCCAATAGTATAATTATTATATTATTGTTGCTAATGAGAATCTGAAACATATCCTTTTAAGCGACGAGACTACATTTCATACTTATGGTCGTGTGAGTAGGCATAACTGTGGAATATGGACCGACGAGCAACCTAATGCTACTTACGAATAGCAAAGGGATACATCCAGAATTACTGGTCCATCCATACATCATGTTTCAAGAATCCACAGTCATTGGAGTCACATGCTTCAACAATTCCTAGAACCACAGCTTACACAGGATGGTGTTTTACACTCCGTTGTCCTTCAGCAAGACGGTGCTCCATCCCACTTCGCTATGGTTGTGTGTGACTATCCGGATCAATGGATCGGCAGAGCTGCCCAAAACTATGGTCGCCACGTTCACCGGACTTAACCCTCACTTAATTTTTTTGCTTAAGTCCCATGTCTACAAGACAAAGATTCACGACCTTCCTCATTTACGGCAACGCATTTATTGTTTATTGTTAGAAAATAACATGTACAAAAATACAATCTTAATTCTTCCCTGAAGGAATAAAAACTCGTGCTCAGGGAGTTATCTAAACACATTCTTAACACAAACAAAGATGCAAATCTAGTCTTTCAGGTGAAGCTCCCTGTAAAGCAGATTTGAATAATTTCAAGGGAAAAATTGTTCCGGGGCCGGGTATCGATCCCGGGACCTCTGGTTGAACGTACCAGCGCTCTACCACTGAGCTACCCGGGAACTCCACCCGACACCGTCTCAACTTTTCCCTTTATATCCACACAACTCGCGTGGGCTGACGAAATTATTCAAATCTGCTTTACAGGGATTTTCACCTGAAAGACTAGATTTGCATAATATATACGTTATTGTGTACGTTAACAGAAAACCACAATTCCAAGTCACACAGAGATTGTGTGCACTCGTTGTGGGTCTCTGGCGTTTCGTCAGCCCACGCGAGTTGTGTGGATATAAAGGGAAAAGCTGAGACGGTGTCGGGTGGAGTTCCCGAGTAGCTCAGTGGTAGAGCGCTGGTACGTTCAACCAGAGGTCCCGGGATCGATACCTGGCCCGGAACAATTTTTCCCTTGAAAATACACAAACAAAGATAATTATTTGACACAAAGTGGGTCAAGGAAAAAATTATAGGACTAAATTAACTTTAAAAAATACAATTTCAATTTTGACAATTTAACTCATACAAATACATATACATATTAAATCAATATATATTCATTAAAAATTAAATTTCTAATGTTAGTTTTTAAATTTCTAATACTAAAATGTTCCAAATTTGGGTATTTATCAATTATTTTATTGTATAACCTTGGACCAAAGTAGGTACCATGGCTCAGAGCTGTGCTTGTGAAACACTTTGGTTCCTCTAGTCGTATAAAATCGGATCTTTTAGTTCCATATTTATGATGATACAATTTGAATTTATTACGGTTTTTATGTATGAAGATTAATAAGGCAATATAATAAATCTGTTTAATTTTCAAAACATTAAAATCAGTAAACAAAAGCTCGGATGAGTAATCAATTGGTTCATTAAGGCATATTTTAATTATTCTTTTCTTTACGAATCAGTAGGAGCTGTTACACCACGCAAACTTCTTAATGCTTTTAGAGCGATAGTGCAACGCTCGGGGCAGTGCTTCGAAACGGAAGGGGGGCAGATTGAACTGTACTGAATTTTGTACATAGATTTCTGACAAATGACATATGTAACAATCATTAACGTTGGACCATGCTTTCAACAAAAGGGATCGAGACTTTTGGACCACCCGGTATTTAGCATACATTCCAAAGTTTCAAAATACAGGGACATCATTTTATTTTTACTAACATTTTTAATATTAACTTGCCTATACCTCTGGATCACGCCGTTTGCTGCCCCCTTCCACGACTGGAGTTCGATGATACGGGCGTAATATACAAACAAATCACTTTACTAGGTATAGGAGGGAAGAAAAGTAGTTCATCTATTTACGTAAACTAGGAAATATTGCGATTTTGAGTTTAATCATTTTCATTAAGTTTTTGTTTAATCAAAATACACTACAGTATTAACAATGAGTGTTTTTGCTAATGAACTGAGCTGTCCATGTGGACGTATTCATTATGCAGTGTATATTATACTGTCTACAGCACATTAGCATACAATATAGAAAATGAAGTTAAATTGAAAAATAATCATAATATGGATATTTAAACACATTTTTTTTAAATGGTGGCCGTTCATTTCGATACAGGCTTCAGTTCTAATGTGCATATTATCGCACTATAGACTATTGTACTTAATTCCAATTACCAGTTTTGTCCTTCGTACTGTAACTCATGTTGAAATAATTCTGTACCTACTCTATAAAAGAGTACCTTACGTACTGTAAATTCAATCTTCACTTCTGCCCGATCCGAAAAGATAAAATTACTCAGACATGCTATCTACTGTCCGTCCAAGTGGTTATGTCGTAGGGTCGTAGAAAGGAGGGAAATCACGTGACAGTTAATTACTTAACGAAGCCTTTTTATTTAAGTTATTTTAAACAGTTTTATAATATTACGTAGATGTCCAATTCCTAACAGAAATTAATGTTCTCAGAAAAGAGCTAAGACAGCCCAGCCACTAGCTGGCGAATAAAAGCTGGTGGGAGGAAACCGAGATACGACGTAGGCAAATGGACGACAGTACCTGTGCGAAAATGATTCAATATTGATAGCTCTTTCGTCACTGGAAAACGCGAACATATTTTTGGAACGTACTGTTTACTATGAGCGTAAGGCTACTTGAACTTCATTAGTAGAAGGGGTGGGAGTGAAGTACATTCAAAAACTCAGGTACAATAAAAATTGAAGTAAAAATAAAATGATGACCCTATATAATTGAGGCTTGGCGATTGACACAACCTGTTGTAGATAAATTAATAATTTACGATGCTTTACTCGTAGCTAAACTGCACTGATTACATCTCACGACCACCAGGACAATGTCCCAAAAACCAGTACAGTACTGGCAAAATCAGTACTTGTGGTCACCTTATACTGGGTGAACAGTGGAAGCTAGAAGGATGAAGAGGTCATTTTCCTCTAGCCTGTTTTTTAATAATTTGTACCGTGTGGGATAAATAAATAGGCAAATAGAATTGTGGGTTTAAGAGTGTTTAATTTCGCAGGCGGGTCGGTACTGTTGAGGCAGATCCCTATCATGAACGTGTCCTCCTTGCATAATGACAAGGCAGCTCCTCGCTGGAACAGTTTATCCGTTACTGCCTACAGTGAGATAAGTCGGACAATGACTTGTAAATTACGTCCCCCGAAACTTCGTCCATTAGAGGGCGGCCAAGGCACTGCGGGCTGCGAGTTGCGTAATCGGATTCCTGCCTACTCATTATTTTCTTCCGTGGCATACACGGCCGGTGTCCTCCAGTGGCGTTCTTTTACAATCATTTTCACTTCCATTACCAAACAATATTTTGAAATATAAATTTTCCAATTGATATATGTGTTTATACACGATAGGCCATAAGTGGGCACAATTTTCGGTTACGTGAGGCACTCGATTTGAACTACAGAGTGATTTATATAGAACTCACACATTTCTTTCTTTAATTATTCCGTTGGAAATTCATTCAATGACCCAATTTTAGCACCAAATTAAGCAGAATGTTCTGGAGTTTCGATTCCTTGTCACTAGATGCGCAGATGTTTATGTTTTTTTCCTATTGTTGGCAGCACTGGCCCAATTTTAGCACCAAATTAAGCAGAATGTTCTGGAGTTTCGATTCCTTGTCACTAGATGCGCAGATGTTTATGTTTTATTCCTATTGTTGGCAGCACTAGATGCGCAGATGTTTATGTTTTATTCCTATTGTTGTCAGCTGTTTTCGACATTTTGTGTCAACGTGAAAATGCAGTACACATTCAATCAACGACTCTTCCTTGTGAAGCAATACTGGATTACGAATTCAATTACAGCTACTCAAAGGGCATACCAGAGAGAATTTGGTGTTCGCAATCCTCCCTAAAGAAACACAATACTGGGACTGGTAAACAAATTGGAAACAACTGGATCTCTGGTGAGTGAAAAGGACAAACATCGTTCATCTAGGCTTCCCACGGTTGTTGTTGACGTAAGAGCACGACTGGAGCAGTCACCCAAAAAAAAAAATCATTAAGACGTTTGTCGCAGGAGAGAGGGTACACCTACTCAATGTGTCAGAGAGCTGCGAAAAGTGCAGGCCCAAAGCCATATAGGGTTACGGTTGTTTCTTTGACGACCGAATAATTTCCAGGAACCTGTGGCCACCGAGATCTCCGGATTTGACAACGCCGGACTTCTTTCTATGGGGTTACTTAAAAGACAGGGTTTATGGCCACACGTCCCCAGACATTGGACGATCTGAAGCACAACATCATACAGGAGATTTAAGCTATTGACAACAGAGTCCTCCAACGAGTGGCCAGTAACATGGAACGACGTGTTGAGTTGTGCCTTATGCAGGATGGAGGACATTTTCAACATTTGCTATAGAGGTAAATAATCTCCCAAAATTCCTCTACATTTTAGGTATAATAAGTTGTCGCTAGCACAATTCGTTTTGAAACAATTAATGAAAGAAATGTGTCAGTTCTATATAAATCACTCTGTAGTTTGTTTACTAGGAGAGGAGACTGCAGAGTAGGATGGGAAATATAAACTGCTGTGACCTGCGTCACCTTATCGTAATCGCTAAGGCGGTCAGTGGCGAAGTATTAGGAAAGCGCTTGGTTAACGTGAGAGACTCGAAAACTTTTATTCAATTTGGCAAATTAATTCGGCAGCTTTAATCATAAACCTCTTTACTATTTCTCCATCATTGAATTGATATAAATCACAGGTGAGAAATTGCGTAACTAGCCAATGACATTCCATCACATTGTATAAGTTTATTTTCTTGAATATTCTGGCGTTTCTCAAAATTACTTAATGGATTTGCACGTTCGCAACCTAAAATAATTTCAGAAAATCATATTTCGTTTTCTACGCACATTTGATATATATATATATATATATATATATATATATATATATATATATATATATTTTATATATAAATTTCTTTTGGAAATAATACGTACAAACAACATTTAATTCCTCGTAGGCTACCTTTTAATGCAGCGTGTTTAAGGTATAATGTCGTATTTAGTATACTATGCAAATGTTAAGATCATCAATTTTCTTCGGAATAGTACGAAAAATAACATTTAATTTGTCTTACCTTCTAATTCAGCATGTTCTTTATGACATAAGGAGTAATGTCGTTGTTTATTAAATTTATTAATGCCTAATAGGATTTTCGAGTACAACATACATCGCATGTTCTCCCATTCTACACAGCAAAAAAACTCTTCCTCTCATTTCTCATGAAATAATAGTTTTCTAACGCGTACACACTGCTTTGATAATGCCATTATGCCACCACTGGTATTGCTTATGAAACTGATATAGAACCTGCCCACGCAAGGAACTACGTGAGGGAGGAACGGGGACTGTGAAGATGATGTCACTCAGAGCGATAAGCTCTGTGGAGGTCAGTGAGGCATTATTTCTCAAGTGAGGCACGATGCACATCCATGCGATAGGCCAAAGAAACGGGAGATTTTTAAATAGTGAAATGAAACTTTATAGATTGTATTAAATTAACTTTTACCAGGGCATTCGAAAAGTAATGGCAACATAGTATAGCGTATTATACAGAGTGTCCCAAATTGATGTATACGCATTTTGAAACACTATTTCTCAGCAACGAGATGAAACAGAAATACGGTTTTTGCGGTTTTGTATTCCTTAAGCCCGTACATGTTCAAAATGATCCCCTTCCTCCACAGTACACTCCCAACAACGACGTACAACAGAGCGACATACCAACTGGATTGTTGCTAATGGAATATCATTACAGGCATGTTCAATATGAACTCTCAGTTACTCCAGTGTTTGTGGTTTTGTGGCGTACACTGTGTCCTTTAGAGAACCCCATAGGTAGAAGTCCGGAGGGGTTAAATCCGGAGATCGAGGCGGGAACTCCGCAGCACTTTCTCTTCGTCCTATCCATCTCTGATTGAGTGTGCGATCGAGAAAATTCCTCAAGTTGACGTGAAAGTGAGCTGGAGCCCCGTCTTGTTGAAAGTAAAACCCATTTTTATTCTCAAAGAGGTCATTAAGATGTGGAATCGTGGTTTCCAACATTTTCAGGTACTTCTCATTCGTGACAGTCCCTTCGAAGAAGTAGCCCCAATTATTCCTCTGGAAGACAGACCACACCATACTGTTACTCCTGGAAGACTGACGGTCTTTTCTTGAAAGATGTGTGGGTTTTCGTTAGCCCGGTACACACAATTATGCCGGTTAATTGTGCCATTAAGTTTAAATGTGGCTTCATCTGACCAAATATTAAGTCTTGAAAATCTTCCCTTTCATCACACACGAAGAGTCCACTGCAAGAATGATGGATGTCATTTGGAACACTTTTTCAAGAGAAGCAATTGAAAGTTTGAAATGCTTAGCGCTCAAAGCTTAACTGTGATTTTCCGATCATTACTGGACAATGACTTTCAGTGTTAATGCCATATAACTCTCTATGTACATTCTATATGTCTTAAGCTATGCATTGACAGTCTTCGTTCATTTTCGACAAGAAAGTGACATCCATCATTCTTGCAGTGGACTCTTGACATGTTTAGGAACCACTCACAAAATTCCATTCGCCTATTTGGGTTGTCCTCATTTAGTGCGTGGACAAGTCTAGGAATATAAGGCTTCCATTTCTGAGATCGAAAAATTCGATGAACACTGGATTTGCTGATGCCAATCTCACGAGAACATTGCCTCATTGACTTCTTTGGGGATTGTGCAAAAGCCTGCATGACTGCATCAACACTCTCGTTATCGGTGAAACTTCTCTTTCTTCCGCACCTCCCTTTCAACACATCTTGCACCGTTCCATCGACTTCAAACTTGTCTCGGATTCTTGTGATAGTTAATCTTGTTGGTGATTGTGTTCCAAATTCAACCCTTCAACGTTGTTGAACCTCAACAACATTTTCCACTTTCAATAACATTTCAGTATCCACTTACGTTCATCGAACGATAATTGCACCGCCATGTTTGTTTACAAACAGATGAACATGTTTCCATGCTTTCCACTGCCTTCTGAATCATAAACCGCGAAAATCGTATTTCTATCTCATTTCTTTGCTGTGAAATAGTATTTCAAAGATGTATACATCAATTTAGGACATTCCGTAGTTTATTTTTTAAAATACTATTGATCATGTTTAATTTAATACGAAATCAATTCTATTCTTAAAAGTAATCCATATTCCTTGGAAGATCTAAAAAATAATAGCAACCAGCAAAACATCATCTCCATTTTTCAACGGAAACTGCAGCAAGTGATACGTACTTCTTAGGCTGATACCATAAATATTTGGAACAAGAAAGTAGACAGTTTCAGAATTATCCTTTTTTAATTTAGATTAGTAAATTGCATTTTAACTGCTTATATTTTACATTAAAATTTTGTAGTGTTTGTGATGTTTGGAACTACCGATACTGCGTGACGTATCACCGATAGCAAGCTTTCTGCTTAATCAGAGTCTCCAAGCTGCTTGACCGAGAGCCGGGTTACCGCGTTGCGGTTTCTGTACAACATATTCACCCAGTATTTCACGAACACTTCATGATTTTGGGTCTAGATATCGAGCTAACGGTTTGGTGTATGTTGAAATTTAGCCCATGTATCCTACTTTATTAGTCATTACTGAAACTAGCCATTGCCTACTAAATATTCAAGATTGAACGGCCATCTGAAAGAAAGTGAGGACGCTTGTTTTAAATTTCAATATAAAACAATAAGTAATGATGCAATGCCTAGCGGTAAGAACTTGGAACACTTCCAAACTCAATTATTCTACATCAATGTTATCTCATTTTCAAGAGTTGGGACATGACATCAGCGCTACCATCGTAAAAGAAACAACTGAATATCATCACATAGAGTGGGAGTCCTGTAGCTATACTAACAACGGTTTATGTTGCCAATGTTGTAAAATCATAGAACTTATTGATCTTATTTTTACGAGTTTATTTTAACTTCAAAATCATGTGTTCCGGTGTTACAGTTCCCTATTCGAGCTGTTATTAGACTCTATCAGTTCAAACAAACATATGCAATACAAAGATATTACTAGTATTGAGAATTATATGCACTAGGAATTCTAAAATATGCATGCAAATATGCACTTAAAATGCCGAAATATGCACTTATGTTATGCACTGAAAGCTGGAGAGTCGATAAACTTACCATAGTATAGGATCCAACAAAAACAAAACACTAGTCATATAATGAAAAATTTTATAATTCTTTGGCATAAAGAAAAAAGTAACTTCAGTTTCTTAAATACAAGGTGATTCACGAGGATTTACCGTCCCTTACGGAGCTTGTTTCCGAAGACATTCTGAACAAAAAAGTCCTAAACTCAATATTTTCAAAGTAACACTAATTTGAAGGTGTTAGTAAAATACCTTTTTTCTTTAGTTTTAAGGGTAAAAAAATATTACAAATAGAGAATGAACTATTCAGAAGTGTTATTTCTTTAATTGGCTAGTGTTCTGAAGCTAAAAATGTGTTGTTAATTGTTTTGCACAAATTTTATTTTTCAATTCTTTATTGACAACGTTTAAATGATATCATTCTTTCGCACTTATCAAAAATTGTTACAAATCATACGACTTTAGGAACTTGATTTTTTACAGTTTAATTGTGCATCCTAATGTACAGTCTTAAAGAATTTACAAGAGTGGCATGATTTGTAACAATTGTTGTGATAAATGCGTAAGAAAATGTAATTTTGTAGTTAAACATCGAAAAAAAAAATTCTGTACGAAGCAACTATGGAATTCACAACACATTCTTAGCTTCAGAATACTAGATAATTAAAGAAATTATACTACTGAATAGTTCATTCTTTATCTGTAATATTCTTTTACCCTTAAAACTCAAGAATAATGGTATTTTACAAATAACTTCAAATTAGTGTAATTCTGAAAATATTGAGATTGTTAGTAGATAAGAAATGGTGGTTAGAAAGCCTGTCAGACAGGCTCCCACAGGCTCCCACGTGACGTCATAGTGGGCGTGGCCAAAGTATTACGTCATAGTGGGCGTGGCCAAATTATTGCGTCATGGGTGGGGCTTAAGTTATGACGTCACGAAGGGGGTGGGGGGAGCTTAAATTATGACGTAGGAAAGTGGCGTAACGTAATAAATGTCAATCTAAGAGTTCAAGGTTAAAGTGTGACGTAATGCATGTAATGGCATGACATGTTTATCTCCTCAATGTGGAAATTATGACGTAGGAAAGGGGCGTAACTTAAATTACGTCAAGGTTAAAGTGTGACGTCATGCAGGTATGATGTTTATCTCCTCAATGTGGAAATTATGACGTAAGAAAGGGGCGTAACGTCATAAATGGTAATCTAAGAGTTCAAGGTTAAAGTGTGACGTGCAGGTATGTTGTGGCATGACAAGTTCATACATGTTTATCTCATCAATGTCGCTATGTGTGCTGAGTCATATCCGGCAATTGTTCTAGTTCATACATGTTTGAAAACTGCTATGTGTGCAAATATTATACATCCGGCGAAGAATTAATCTATCACACTTAAACACATACATTCTTTTAATGTAATGGTAATTTAATTGATTGGGGAATGGGTGTTGGAATGTGGGACATAAATGGATAAAAAATTAATCTAGCACACTTGTAATTTAAACAGGATGTGGCTGAAGTGAAGTTATAAATTTGTAATTGAAGTTGGAAATGGGGGAGGGGGGTAATAATTTGAAATACACATGGCATAACTTAAAGTGTGACGTCATTCGCAAGTGCAGGTTGGGGCGTAACGTAATAATTTGAATTACATATGTTCATACAAGTTTGTATATTTGAAATACACAAGTTCATACATGTCTGAGATTTCATCTACACAATGATGTGATTACACGTGCAATCTCACATCCGGTGATGCAATTGCTGAGTAATAATAAAAGCATGTTTTTGAAGCAACGTGTCATATTACACAAATATTGCATGATGCAAATAAAATGCAAGCTGTTAATTCACATCCGGTGAAGACGCAAGTGCTGAATAATGGCCAGCTGTGGTATGTTATTTTACACAAATACTGTATTGATAATCGCCATCTGCCATGTGTTATGTTGTGCATTAGGGATGTTGATAAAAGAAATCAGTAACAAAATAAAATTATATGTATATATTGAGTAAAAAATAAATACAATACAATGATTATTCACATACATTTTCAATTAATGTGTCCACCAAAACTGAAGAACTTTTACATTTTGAAAGGCGCATTCCACATTATTGTCTCTGCAGTGATAGAAGCACATGTTCCTTATATAACACACTAATTCCACATCACTGTAATTAACCACAATAGTCCATGGTGATATTCGATGAAGAAAAACAGCATCCTTGTCCCGCGGAGATGATGAGTTCTTTTAAAATGAAGTTGTTTGCCTGAAACAAAATAAAAGTGGTGTAGAATGATACCTAATGTAAATTGTATAATACAGGAAAAAAGTAACACATACTTACATTTTTCTACCCCACCATGTTTGTGAGAGGTGTAAGAGAATAAGGCAATGAACATCAATGGATGTCCTGAAACAAAATAAAAGCGGTGTAGAATGATACCTAGTGTAAATTTTATAATACGGGAAAAAAGTAACACATACTTACATTTTTCTACACCACTGTTTGGACCATGTTTGTGAGAGGTGTATAGTTGATAGCACAGTCGTGTAGGATTAGGCAATATGCGGTTGTGTGTGCTGCTATAGGTACGCTTGTCAATATATCAATGCGTACATTTACTGCTCCAATTTTTATTTCATCATGTTGTTTGGAGCAGTCAATGACAAAAAGTGGTGCTTTATCGATGAAATCTTTTCTTGATAGCAATGGATTATTTGGCTTGTTGTAATATGAATTTTGAAATTTGCTATACAATTCATATAATAGAGCAAATTTACCACTTTCAATATCCAAATTAAGGTTATTGTATGGATAGAATTCATCATTCAAGTATACTTTCAAATCAGTAACATTACAATGATTAAAGACGCTATTATCCTTGTCAATTCCATGTTTGTCTGTTTGAAATCCAATTATCACATATCTTGGTTTTCGAAGCTTATTGGTTGTTGTAACATTCCACATAATCTGTTTAGTTGCAGGTAGTGATGGATATTCAAACAACTGCCATGAGCGAAAGGGAATGCTGAGTGGCGAGTCACTTCTAAGTATCTGTAGAAGTCGAAGTCTTTCCGGATCGGATACTGCAATTAGAGGCATGTTCCAGTGAAGTCTTGTGAACGTAACCTTGCAATCCTCACCCATTCGAGCATTAATAGAGTCTTTTGCCCGTACAAGTATCAGTTCTAGTTGTGCATTTATTATGATATCTGTAAAATCTTCGGCAAATCCAAGAAGAGTTTTCAGCGGGACACATACGTTGAATGTAGTATTGGTGACAATATCAACATCCTTAGTGGGGTGGACCCAACCACTGTTTCCAAGCATGTCGGATTCAAACGAATTCAGAGAAATCAAATTTTTCATCGTTGATGTAATGCCCACATTTTTAATGCTGTCAATAAGCTGCCCATTAAGTTCCAGTCGTATAGATTCGAACAAAAATGCCATTGCATTGTTAACCAATTTTGCACTAGTTGCAGTGCCATCAGGTTTTTTAATGTTTCCCTCAATAAAAATACAGCTTTCACAAGGAAGCATATATAAATTTTCACTTTTAATACGAATATTGATGGAATCATTTTCATTGATGGCTGAAGGATTTTGCGGGAGAAAGGAATGCGTTTCTTTTTTCACTATTCTCTCCTCAAATATTGGTGATTTAGTCACATTTAAGGGATCCATCATATCCTTACTTTATATCCAAATTTTGTGAGTAAGTTTATCGAGCGAGATGTCAATCTCTTGGTTTCAGAACTTGAACTAACGTGTTTAGTTGGTGTGTTAGTCCTGATATAGAAGTTTTGAGGGAATTGTAATCCCATCTTTTTCGAAGATGTAACTCTAGAGTAATAGTCTCACCTCTAAAATCAACCAACTTTCCGTTTTGATCAACTATTCTAATAGTAATATTATCAATATATTTATTATTATTTATTTTAAAATATCGAATTTCGAATGGCTTTTCAGTCAAATGAAACCCTGGATCAACATTTATAATTAACGAATGAATTGCATGGGTTGGCTGATTGTTTAAAAATGAGCCTCCAGTTAAATTGCATTCTATTCTTATAAGAGCGATTGGAAATATGTTAACAGCATAATCTGATATGTGTCTACTGTGAGCCTCAAATTTTTTGCTTTTAAATCCTAGCATTTTACCTATCGAATCTGGAGCTGAGAAATCAATCTCATGTTCACAATACATTTCTGCGCGTAATGTGTTATTATTTGCAACTAATTCAAAGGCGCTCGGCCGAGTCTGATTCTCAGTGATCATCATTGTATGTATTATATAATTATTTATATCATCGATTTCATACGTCCCAGTGGGTAATGTAATTGTTTTCGTTTTACTTCCATTCCTTTCATTTGTAATATATGTAAATTTGTTATTCCCATCAGAAACATTGGGTATGGTGTTATATGTTGAGAAATTTACGAGACCTATCTCATAATCTGCATCTTCATCCAATTCGATTGGTGGATGATAGCTACAAGATATCTCTGTTGTGTTACCTGTCACTGTGAAAGACATTGTGATAGCATACATATTGTTACATTCACATTTATAACAAAAATTGAAGAGCTAACTGTCCACATAACTCTGTATCAAACTTCTGATATCGATTAGTATTATATTTAATTGTTACACCTCGTAAGTAATTATTTATCTCTATAGGTGGGGGGAGATCTCCAAAGGAATCAAAGTAAAATGCTTCACTATTATTAATTTTATTAAGCGCTACCCAATGCGTACCAGGTCCCTCATCAGAATCTAAATTTATTATTATTTTTTCTTTATACCACGGTTTCTTAGGCAAAGCATTTCTCATAAAAACACCGCGAAAATTTCGTATGCCAAGAAATCGTGCATAATTGAGAATATCACCATCACTTAGGGCTTTTTTTTTAATCGCATTCCCTTACCACTCTTGTATTCTCTTACATACAAACCCTTTCCCGCAGGCGGTTTCTTTTGAGAAATAACCGCTCCAAGTGTTCCTAAACCAGCCAATATTAGAGGGAGAGGTAGTCCGCCACCAGATTTGTTTCCCATTGCAATAGCTTCCATAGTTTTATTATGCCTCATAGATTCTGAAAGTTGTTTTTTATCACTTTTTGCAGAGTTTACAGCTTTCGCTATTTGTGCAGCACCACCAGACAGAGCTCCTAATGCGCTGAGACCTGCAAATATTGGGAGCAGTGGTAGAATACCACCCCTTTTCGGTGCCTTTATCACTCGAGGTTTTGGCTTCTTAGGCGTATTGTTTTTTCTTTTCATTGCTGCTTTCAACTTGGAGAGTGTCATTTCTCGCTTTCCATCACCCATCGCTCTCGAGATAAAAAAGGCTGAAGCTCTTTCACCAGGTGTTCGGGCTTTATCTTGTCACACTTTATATCCGGCTTGTTGATAATTTGTATTTAAAATACCACGTTCTCCAACGATGTGTCCCCCACCATTGACAAGCATACTATAAAATAACTTAAGAAAACGCACTCCATATATACACAGCGAAAATTTATTGTACTACTCTACATTGCTATGATATGAGTAAAAACACTTTATACATAATCCAACAACGCACTTTGAACATTGCGTTCGAACAATGCTGTTACATCCTTTTTGCGCACATCTCCTTCTCTTTCCAAATGGAATATATTGAACCCAATGATTTATAGAATCATATCGAGTTTCTTCATCATTACACATAATCGGGATACAAGTTAGTCGCACATCCAGTCTCTTTACCTTCATCATTGCAACTGATACGAAAATGGCATTCTTGTGACATATATGCAAAAACTTGTTGAAAATATGCATATATGCAACACCATGTCGAAAATCGTATTCATGTTGCGATAATGCAACACCATGTCGAAAATCGTATTCGTGTTGCGATAATGCAACACCATGTCGAAAATCGTATTCGTGTTGCGATAATGCAACACCATGTCGAAAATCGTATTCGTGTTGCGATAATGCAACACCATGTCGAAAATCGTATTCGTGTTGCGATAATGCAACACCATGTCGAAAATCGTATTCGTGTTGCGATAATGCAACACCATGTCGAAAATCGTATTCGTGTTGCGATAATGCAACACCATGTCGAAAATCGTATTCGTGTTGCGATAATGCAACACCATGTCGAAAATCGTATTCGTGTTGCGATAATGCAACACCATGTCGAAAATCGTATTCGTGTTGCGATAATGCAACGCCATGTCGAAAATCGTATTCGTGTTGCGATAATGCAACACCATGTCGAAAATCGTATTCTTGTTGCGATAATGCAACGCCATGTCGAAAATCGTATTCTTGTTGCATATATGTTGAAGTATTTTAAAGTTGTAATTACACCTGTATCTATCACTACACTGCTTGACACCAATCAAGCAACATGGAAGTTGTAAAACAATCACAGACGTTACCAATTGAAGTTATAGGAGAATATGAAAACGATACAAATAACATAAGACATAGCACATTATTTCCCAATCATATTCGATGTATCATTTGTGGTCCGAGTAATGCTGGAAAAACAAACTTGTTGCTAAATTGGATTCTTCATAGCTCCGGATTGAAATTCGAAAATATCTACATTTATTCGAAATCCCTGTTCCAACCTAAATATCAATATTTAGCAAAAGTGTTGGAAGGAGTGCCAGAAATTGAGCTTTTTAGATATTATGCCAGCGAGGATATTGTACCATTTGAAGACATAAAAGAAAACTCTGTGTTTATTTTTGATGACATAATGACTGATTCACAAAAAACAATATCGAAATTGTTTAGTATGGGAAGACATAAAAACCTCGATTTATTTTATCTCGGACAGACTTATGCAAAGATTCCCAAGCATCTTATTCGAGACAATTGCAACTTAATTGTGCTCTTCAAACAGGACAGTATGAACCTGAAACATATATTTGAGAATTTTGTCAATCCAGATATGACTTTTGATAAATTTAAAGACATGTGTTCCAACTGTTGGAATAGTGATGCCCGGTGTTTAATAATGAATTTAGAAAGCGAATTACACAAGGGAAGATATCGCAAAGGATTGGATTGCTATATAATATGGAAATGATCACTCTTATCTTTATTCGGTATCAAGACGTTGATTAAGTATGAGTATTGATAAATTTGGACGGAGCGTTTACAGAAGAAGAGAAAGATTAGTTAATATTCTTCGAGAAGATTTCCCACGCGATAGTGCTAACAACTATCTTATTGGTAACGTACAACTAAAAGGTGTCAATGATCCAGATGTGTCAGATGATGCTGCGAATAAAATATATGTGGATAGAGCTATTAAGGAAATTAAAGAATATGTACTCGAAAATGATGATAAAATTAAGTCTTCTTTGGAAACTCTTGTTGTTGCAGCTATTGATAATTCTGAAACGCGAATTAAAAAATATATTAATGAATCGAATGAGCTGACAGTAAAACATGTCCATGAACGTATGTTACAACAGGATGCACAATGGGATAAAAAATTAAGTAAACATGATGAAGATTGTAAATATATCACCAATGCTGAAGAAGCTGAGATACGAAAAGAAATTAGTGAAATAAAAAATAATTTCTATGGTGTTATGTTTTTCCATATTTCCTCAACTGTAAAGTGGGATGATATTACTAATGTATATCAATTGTCCAGTGGACTAACTTACTTTGAAATTCCAATAAATTGTGTAGTAACAGTTACTACAACACCAGCTGATGTAATCGTTAAAGTAAATGGTAATGCATTCCAAAATGGAACACCTGTTTCTAAGGGTGATAGGCTATCATTTCATATATATAGTCACAAGCAGCAATTAACTGCAACAATAGAGCTTGTGTATAAAATAAGAACTATGGCATAACTGCTTGTCATTGCAGTGCAAGATGTCAACTGCTACAACATCTCAAGAAATGATGAAAAGAAATATCATAAGACATTCTGAGGCTATAAAACACAAATTTATAGCCTTAAGACAGGGGCAATTGAGCTCTCAACATGTACTCAACGAAGTGCTTCAACCAGTTACTACACCTTTAAATATGTTAATAAAGGAAATACGGAATACGAAGAAAAATGCAGATGATAGAGGAGAAATGATGGATTACATCAAAAAGGAAGCGAAAGAAGAAGAAGAAGAAGAAGAAGAAGAAGACAATTCCATTGTTAGCGAGCATATACAAAATATCTCAAAACGAACAAGACATAAAGCATATGATAAAATATATGGTGTTCGCTATATTGATGACAAATTGGTGATTGGCAAAACACCCATTAAATTTGAAAAAGGCGATGTATTTGTAAACAATATACGATATAAAGGAACATCTGGTTTATATAATTTACTGTTTCTCATGGATCCCCCAACTGATAGTTATGATGATCAGGATTTACATAAATACAAAAATATTTTAACATCCACTAATGCACATCGTGTTGATTACGACCCACAACAGGAATTTAGGAGATCAAATACAAAGAAATATGACAATATTATTGCTCCATTATTTCGGAAGACTGGTGGAAGTTGGAAAATTTCCCTACCAAATCATAAAATAGAATATAAACATTGGGATGACCCAAATGAATTAGTTGAACGTCTTGTCCTTCTCGTGTCATCACGCAGTGCTGGGAATACTGGTGTGGATAACGAAATTCATGCTATAGAAGAGGAATTGCGTGAAGGTGGATACATAGAATGAGTAAAGCAAAGATTGCACGAGAACTTCATAAACCAGCTCGCAAAAATTTTCAAAGGCGTCATGTCATCACTAGAGGATTATGGGATCTTTTCCAGAGCGATCTCATTGAACTCATTCCCTATGCTAAACAAAATAAAGGATATAAATATATACTTGTGGTAATAGACGTTTATTCCAAATACGCGTGGGCAAAAGAACTTAAAAATAAAACTGGCAAAGAAGTGACATGTGCTATGCACTCCTTGCTAAGGGGAATGGTAAACACTCCGAAAAATTTACAAACAGATTGGGGAAAAGAATATTACAATAAGCATTTTAAATCACTAATGGAAAATTACAATATCAATCACTACTCGGTGTTTTCTACAAAAAAAGCATGTATCGCCGAGAGATTCATCAGAACACTCAAGACACACATGTTTCGAGAGTTTACAACGCTTGGATCATATCGCTGGTTAGAGCTATTGCCACAACTGATTAAGAAGTACAATGCTACTATACATTCAACTATAAAGATGAGACCCATGGATGTTGCAAACAATCAACTCCTTCAAACAGTGTACAAGCAAAAACTAGTGCGAGAAGGAAGGTTAAAGTTTCGGGTTGGTGATTTAGTGAGAATATCAAAGTACAAGAAGATGTTTACCAAGGGCTATCTGCCATCATGGAGTACTGAAATATTCCAAGTGAAAAAAGTACAAAAGACTCAGCCAACGACTTACATACTTCATGATCTAGACGGTGCACCTATTTTAGGATCGTTTTACACCGAGGAACTTCAAAAGACACACTTTCCAGATGTTTATTTGGTTGAAAAAATTTTGAGGAGGAAGGCTGGGAAGGTGTATGTAAAGTGGTATGGTTTTCCTAACTCAAAGAATAGTTGGATTGACGAGGATGATGTATTGCAATAAGCCGAACATTTTATAAATATCATAATATATCTTCAATTAGAATTGATATTTGTATGAGTATATGTACAAGCGTACCTATAGCAGCACACACAACCGCATATTGCCTAATCCTACACGACTGTGCTATCAACTATACACCTCTCACAAACATGGTCCAAACAGTGGTGTAGAAAAATGTAAGTATGTGTTACTTTTTTCCCGTATTATAAAATTTACACTAGGTATCATTCTACACCGCTTTTATTTTGTTTCAGGACATCCATTGATGTTCATTGCCTTATTCTCTTACACCTCTCACAAACATGGTGGGGTAGAAAAATGTAAGTATGTGTTACTTTTTTCCTGTATTATACAATTTACATTAGGTATCATTCTACACCACTTTTATTTTGTTTCAGGCAAACAACTTCATTTTAAAAGAACTCATCATCTCCGCGGGACAAGGATGCTGTTTTTCTTCATCGAATATCACCATGGACTATTGTGGTTAATTACAGTGATGTGGAATTAGTGTGTTATATAAGGAACATGTGCTTCTATCACTGCAGAGACAATAATGTGGAATGCGCCTTTCAAAATGTAAAAGTTCTTCAGTTTTGGTGGACACATTAATTGAAAATGTATGTGAATAATCATTGTATTGTATTTATTTTTTACTCAATATATACATATAATTTTATTTTGTTACTGATTTCTTTTATCAACATCCCTAATGCACAACATAACACATGGCAGATGGCGATTATCAATACAGTATTTGTGTAAAATAACATACCACAGCTGGCCATTATTCAGCACTTGCGTCTTCACCGGATGTGAATTAACAGCTTGCATTTTATTTGCATCATGCAATATTTGTGTAATATGACACGTTGCTTCAAAAACATGCTTTTATTATTACTCAGCAATTGCATCACCGGATGTGAGATTGCACGTGTAATCACATCATTGTGTAGATGAAATCTCAGACATGTATGAACTTGTGTATTTCAAATATACAAACTTGTATGAACATATGTAATTCAAATTATTACGTTACGCCCCAACCTGCACTTGCGAATGACGTCACACTTTAA
>NC_091120.1:192698126-192743126 GCF_040183065.1 Periplaneta americana | reverse complement strand
TTATTAAAATTACATACAAACAAATGCAAATAAACAATAAAGACAAAATGAATAGATAACAAAAACAGTGTATATAGATAATTATTAAAATTGGAGACAAATACGAATAAACAATAATGACAAAATGAATAGATAACAAAAACAGTGCATATAGATAATTATTAAAATTGGAGACAAATACAAATAAACAATAATGACAAAATGAATAGATAACTGCAAAATACAGTGAAACCTGCCTTTGCGGTCACTTCATTTAAACGGCCACCTGGCCAAAAGGTCAATTTTCTCTGGAACCAATTGGATTTTCCATAAGATCAATACACATTCTCTCTTTATTTAGCGGCCACCTCTTGCGCCGGCCAGCGGCCGGGGTCTATTTGGATTGGAACCTGACTATAACAGTCAGTGTGCAACAAAAAATCTTTTCACGGATACTGTCTGACCTATTTTTTCAATGGTTAGAGGGCAGGAAGCAATGTCACGAGACAATAGCTAAGTGTACAACAGTACACCCTCCATATCTTGGGGTTAGTTGGTTAGTTTTATGACTCTTTTGTCATTTTCCACTCCGACCCTGCACAGCTCTAAATTCTTACTCGTTTTTAAAGGATTGAAACACGGACTTTTTCTATCGAAAATGTCACAGTATGTTTTAGGTCAGTAGTTAATCATTGGAATTTTTTTATTTTTTCGTCCTCTTTCTATCTTCCTCTTATTTTGGCCAGGTTTTACGAATTTTTTTTTCTTTTCATTCAGTTTATTCAGAGAAATTGTGAAGTTAGTTTGAGAGAGAAATCATATCTAACAATAAATCTAGAGAGGTGTTAAGTTTAGAAGGAAGACGAAAAATGATTGAAGAAAGTGAGAAGGGAACATGTGCGAGAAAAATTGCAGAAATATTCAAATGTGGAAGGACACAAATAAACGGTATAATTAAGAATAAAGATGAAATATTAAAAGAATGAGAGAAAAATATGCGTGGTGGCCAAAAAAGGAAGAGACAATCTGTGTTTAGTAATGTGAATGATTTCGTTTACGAATGGTTCAAGTGTGCGAGGGCGAAGAAATTGCCAGTAAGTGGGTATATAATTCAAGAGAAAGCTCTTGAAATTACCAAAGAACTCAATGTAAGCAATTTTTTGCTAGTAATGGGTGGTTAGAGCGGACATCACACGCGCAGCCCCTTGATCAAGGTATTATCCATTAATTTAAACTGAGGTACCGCAAGCGAGTTTTGAAAAGGCTAGTTGCAAGAAAGGAAGAGGCTGACATTAATATGCACGATTGTTGTACGAGCACAGTACTAAAAAGTGAATGAAATTCAGTACTTTCATGCTGATTCATAAAAACCGCAACCTTAATCAAGCGGCCACCTGATAAAACGGCTATTTTACAAGGTAACTGCAGATGGCCGCTTTAGACAAGTTTCACTGTACATGATACAGAAAAGCTGAAAACAACACAAACGAATGAAGTTGAAATGAATGTGCTTAATATAAGAATAGCCAAACAACAAACTGGACATTAAACGGATGTGAATGAATAATAATAGTAATAAAAATAATAATAATAGTGATAATAATAATGTTTTTATTGACACAATAAAAATAAATATATTTTTACATAAAATCACTCCGGCACATTCAGAAAGAGTACATACTCGTGCTCAAAAGGCATTCCGCAAAATTTTACAAGTTATTAATGAATTAACAAAAATGAAAAGTAAAAAAAAGAAAAAAAAAACAGATATTACAGTAATTGAAACTCTATATTGTCTCCCTAAATAATAACTGTTTGATAGATTGGTCTGAAACTTCTCACAGAGGCAAATTAAATGTTGAAAAATAAAATGTAATTAGCATTTATATGAAATAATAATAAGATCCTTCGGGGCATATTCATATTCCACTTAGATTAAAATAAGCTGTAATGGTAAATTCAAGAAATTAAAGAATTGATCGTGATTTTTTATTTAGACTAAGCACAAAAATCTAATTAATTTTCATTCCCATAACTATTTCCAAGCTTTTGAGTAAATATGGACTTAAAAATCTGAAAAGTTTAAGGCAAGGAGCCTTTTTAGTCACGTCAATAAAAAGCATACTTTAAAAATATAATTTCAAAACTATTAGCCCTAATGGAGTAGAGAAGGTAAACTTGCGAATTCTAAATGAGTCAGTAGAACAAGTGAATAGCTTCAAATACAGGGATATAATTTTATTTTTACTAACATTTTTAATATTAACCTGGCTATACCTTTAGAGAACCGGAAACACCGCTTGGTATCCCTTCCACGACTGTAGTTCGATGATACTTGCGTAAAACACAAACAAAAAAATTTACTAGGTATAGGAGGGAAGAAAAGTAGTTCATCCACTTACGTAAACAAGGAAATATCGCCATTTTGAGTTTGATAATTTGCATTAGGTTTTTGTTTAATGAAAATGCAGTACTGCATTAAGAATAAGTGTTTTTACTCACGAACTGAGTTACCCATGCGAACGTATTCATTCTGCAGTGTATATTATACTGTCTACAGCACATTAGCGTACACTATAGAGAATGAATTTAAATTGAAAAACAATCATAATATGGATATTTAAACACATTTTTTAAAATGGTGGCCGTTCATTTCGATACAGGCTTCAGCTCTTTTGTGCATATTATCGCACTATAGACTATTGCATCTAATTCCAATTGCCAGTTTCATCCTTCGTACTAGTAACTCATGTTGAAATGATTCTATACCTACTCTATAAAAGAGTACCTTACGTACTGTAAATTCAATATTCACTTCTGCCCGAAACGCACAGATAAAATTACTCAGACCTGCTATCTACTGTCCGTCCAAGTGGTTATGCCGCAGGATCGTAGAAAGGGGGGAAATCACGTGACAGTTAATTACTTAACGAGGCCCTTTTATTTAAGTTATTTTAAACAGTTGTATAATATTACGTAAACGTCCAATTCCTAACAGAAATTAATGTTTTCAGAAAAGAGCTAAGACAGCCCAGTTTTTACAGAGGGGCGTGCAGAAGGAGGTAGGGGAAACCGGGATGCGACGTAGGCAAACGGACGACAGTACCTGTGCGAAAATACGATTCAATATTGAAAGCTCTTTCGTCACTGGAAAACGCGAACATATTTCTGGAACGTACTATACTCACTAACTCAGTACTGCTTACTATATGCGGCCTTGGTTCTGTGTGGAACTTCATTAGTAGAAGGAGTGGGAGTGAAGTACATTCAAAAACTCAGGTACAATAAAAATTGAAGTAAAAATAAAATGATGTCCCTGTACTTGGGGTGTACTATAAGCAGTAACATGAGCTGCTGCCAGGAAGTCAATAGGAGGATAGCAATGGCAAAGGAAGCTTTTAATAGAAAAAGGAGCATCTTCTGCGGGCCTCAGGAGAAAGAACGAAGGAAAAGACCAGTGAAGTGCTTTGTGTGGAGTGTAGCATTGTATGGAGAAGAAACATGGATTTTTTTTTATTTTAGTAGGCTATTTTACGACTCTTTATCAACAGCTTAGGTTATTTAGCGTCTGAATGAGATGAAGGTGATAATGCCGGTGAAATGAGTCCGGGGTCCAACATCTAAAGTTACCCAGCATTTGCTCATATTGGGTTGAGGGAAAACTCCGGAAAAAACCTCAACCAGGTAACTTCCCCCGACCGGGAATCTAACCCGGGCCACCTGGTTTCGCGACTAGACGCGCTAACAGGTGTGGACGAAGGTAAACTTGCGAATTCTAAATGAGGCAGTAAATCAAGTGGACAGCTTCAAATAATTGGAGTGTACTATAAGCAGTAACATGAGCTGCTGCCAGGAAGTCAAAAGGAGAATAGCAATGGCAAAGGAAGTTTTTAATACGAAAAGGAGCATCTTCTGTGGACCTCTGGAGAAAGAACTAAGGAAGAGACTAGTAAAGTGCTTTGTGTGGAGTGTAGCATTGTATGGGGCAGAAACATGTACATTACAATGAAGTGAAGAGAAGCGACTAGAAGCATTTGAAATGTGGATATGGGGAAGGTTGGAGCGTGTGAAATGGACAGACAATAAGAAACGAAGCTGTATTGGAAAGAGTGGGTGAAGAATGAATGATGCTGAAACTGACCAGGAAGAGGAAAAAGAATTGGCTGGGTCACTGGTTGAGAAGAACTGCCTTCTGAAGGATGCACTGGAAGGAATGGTGAACGAGAGAAGAGTTCGGGGCAGAAAAAGATATCAGATGAAAGACGACACTGAGATGTATTGATCATAAGCAGAGACTAAGAGGAGGGCAGAAAATAGGAAAGACTGGAGAATGCCGGGTTTGCAGTGAAATACCTGCCCTTCAGCAGAACACTATAAATAAATGAGCCCTAATGGTACCAAGTTTTATACACGTGATAATATTGTAGGCCTGTTTATGTGGTTTACATTTCATTAATTTTGGATGAAAACTGTGGATGTTTTAAGAACCATATACAGTAGAACTTGGTTATAACGACATCTAAGGGACCTTAAAAATGATGTTGTTATAAACTAGTGTCGTAGTAACCGAGATTCACATTATCAATCTAGTGAGGTGGAAAATGAGAAATAACAAACTTAATTAGACTTATTTCAGATTTATGTATTGACTTTTAAGCCTTCCATGAACATAATAAAATACACGTAGGCCTACAATTATAAATACAGTATTCTGTATTAAAACAGTTTGTTCAGTACTCACCAAACTACTTTACTTAGAAGTGAAGTAATCAGTCATTTTTCTCTGTTGTCTTCTACTTGCCCAATACACACTTTCTAGGGCTAAATTACGTTCTATGTTCATAATTTCAGTTGCAATTTCACTGCTCCCTTCCCTAGCTTCATAGAACATGTTCATAATTCTAATGACTTCTAAAGCGTCACTCACTTCTTTTAGTGGCCATACTGGATTAAAATGCGTGCACTTAGTGAAAACTTCCTGTCGAAACTGATCTAATACCGCATGAATTCGGGCAGGTTACAATGGGGTGGGGAATCCGCCTGCATTCCAGAGGTCTATGACAGAAGGAGACTGTAAAGAATTTGTCAGGGCCAGATTTCAACAAAATATTTCTTAAAATACTTTGGTTCTCAGAAAATCTTATTCCAAACTGAGGTTGAAAATGACGTTATATGCGAGGTAGACGCATATGCGTTTCTCGTATTAAGCAAGGTAGGAAAGCATATGTCTTATGGGGAATTAGTTGGGACCACAGAATATTTGACGTTATAGGCGAGGTGTCACACAAAACGAGGTCGCTATAACCAAGTTCTACTGTATGTCCCCTTTAGTATAAAATTTTTATTTAATTTGGAAAAAGTTAGCTCTAAGTTGGAATGTGTATTCCTAAACCCAGTTGAGATAATCATACAGAGAATTCAACTAATAAACCAGACTAGCTTATCTGCATTCACAAGGCCTGCTGAAATGTGATTATCAGGAGGCTGAGATTGGTAGCATTGTTCGCTAAACATTGTTTTTGCGGTGCTTCCAACAGGAACATGTTCGTCTTGTTCCATTTAAAAGAGGTAATCGCTCAATTCAGCCAGGCGGGAGGGAAGCTCTTAGAACTCCTCTTGTTTTAATTGCTTGGCAGTGTTTAACCGCCTCAATCAAGTGTCTTTTGTAAGGACGTGCCTTGCTCTGGTGTACCCGACAACAAGACACTTCTATGAATTTTATCTAATTGCGTCTGCTTATCCAGTTGTGTTGAGCAACAACTTCCCCACAGCGTTCAAATTAACTTCCCGGCATTCATTTATTCAACAATGTGTGTTTAATTGATAGAGTAGCAAAAATAACATCAGATATTACACTTAACTCTGAAGGAACTGCAGACGCAACCGTTTGCTAACGCATCACCATCAATAGTTATCACTGTATCGTCCGCGTACCATAACAGGGCGAAAAAGTTGTTCACTTTCAGTTCTGGTCCAATTCCCTTCTTATTTGTTTATACTAGCCGTACCCGTGCGCTCCGCTGCTCCTGTTAGAAATAAATATAAAGTAATCACATAATTAAAACAGGACGTTTGATCCAGGGAACATTCGTGTTTGTCAGAAGGATAAATCGTTTAATATGTTACTTAATTTAAATTGTATTTAAATAGTTGAAATGCTGTCATTTTGGTCCAGAGAGCAATCATTTGGTGCAATGACAATTCCTTTAACATGTTTCTTAATTGTTATTACATGCAACCATAGTTTAATGAAGATTGACATAGCATTTAGTTTTAATGTGTATACTTTATATTACTTGCTATATGTTTCAGAAGTTTTTGTAATAACATTGTAGAATTATGTCCATCTGGAGAAACTACACTTTCCAATGGTGAAATAATAATTAAACAATTAATTAGCTTCCGATATTACTTCATACAAACACAGAAACATTCTCTTAGGCTATGTTTAATAGCTTTCGATTGTTGTTGTCCAAGGCCCCTTATAGACGAAGTCATTTGTTTTTATTTCAGTACAGCGCTTTAGATGGCGTTGTTATTGTAATTTTAAAACTCATTTATCTCATTAAATATTAGTCCTATCAAAATTTTGTGTAGAATAAAACTTATCGGAAATTATTTTTAAAGAAACTTTTTTTTTGTGTAATATTTTTCATGAAAATCAATAATAAGCGAGATATTTCGATTTATTTAATTCAGGTCACCTTATAACCCCCCCTCTTAAATAAAGTATTTTGAATGCCATATAGCCTAAAGTCTAAGTTACAACGAACTTAATTTATATTCCAATTTTCATATAAATCGGTTCAGCCATTATCGCATGAAAAGGTAACAAACATCCAGACAGACAGACAGATATACAAACAAAAATTTCAAAAAAGCGATTTTTGGTTTCAGGATGGTTAATTATACATGTTAACACCAATTATTTTTGGAAAATAAAATATTACCAGAAAAATTTTGGCTACAGATTTATTATTAGTATAGATTTCCTTAATGTAGCAGCCACTCGGAATCTTTCAAACGAAATTGAACATTGCATCAAACAATTACAAATTATCTTGGATTGCTCTAAACGTATTTCTTCTCAAAAACTAAGAAAAGCATTGCGTGAAGATTCTTTTCATCAATGGAGCAAATTGAAAAGTAAAGGTTTGGGAGTTGTTTTCTATTCTCACTGGAAGAAAGGTAATTCGTGGATCTCAACCAAAAAGGGACTTTCGAGCAGTCAGTGGACGCAGGCCATTAAGATGAACTGTAATACAATACCTGTACGTACTCTCCCTGGTAGAATTCTTGACTCAACCCGTTGCAGAAGATGCGACGAGCAAGAAACTCTTCCTCACGTCTTGGGTTTCTGCCATCATGGAGAATTGCTCCGAATCAACAGACATAATACGGTTCGTTCTCTCATCGCATCTTCAATCCGTCAGAATGCTTCCTATAAGGTTTATGGGGAGGTTGGTTGAGTCTCTTCTGATGGCTCTACTAGACGTGCTGATATCATCATAATTGATCGGCAGAAGGATAAGGGTGTCATTCTTGATCCCACAATCCTTTTCGAGATGCATGAGCAACAGCCACAAGAGGTGTGTCGTGAAAAACAAGTCATCTATGAGCCTTGTTGTCAGCATCTCGGAGCACAATACCACATCACACATTGGACAGTTTTTGGGCTCATGTTCGGTGCCCGTGGCGCGATCCCACGTGAAACTTTAAATCAACTTAAACAATTTAAAATTTCTGATGCAACGATTGATGCCATAGGATCTCATGTGTTAAAATCATCCTTAGCTATAATTAGTAATCATTTGTACCCAACAAACTTTTATTGTAAATGATTTCCTATGTTTTCATACCATTTATCTTAATGTTTTCTTTTTCCTTTCAAATTGTCACACAATTGGTTTCATGATTATTCTTTATGAATTGATTAGCAGGCCGATGTATTCGAACCCTTATTTAGGGCGGCTTTTTTATTAAAAAGTTTACTAGCAGTATTAAGATAAAAGTGCTGTGATACAGAAAACATCTAATGCGAGATTTTCAAGAATATATGATATGATATGATATGATATGATATGGAGTAAGGTTGCCTAGTGCCGTGACATATTTAATAAAGTCTATATTTATGCCAAAATTGTAACACAAATGTTCAAATAACACCTAAATGACGTTATTTGGACCCTTAGCTACAGTTTTTACAATATTGAGTGTCAACAGTTTCACAAGTTTGGTACCGGTATATAATATATGATTCTTCATTGTTATACAGTGGCTTCTAAATCCGTGACAGGGATCCAAATTCCGTAATAGTGGTTTCCTAATTCCGTGATACTTAAACAATCCTCATTAACTGCTCAGAAAACAAACGGGTATTTGGAAAAACGCTTTAAAGTCATGGTATATTGTTTTAATATGAATTAAGCAAGAAATTACAGGGGCATCATTTTATTTTTACTTCAATTTTTATTGTACCTGAGTTTTTTAATGTACTTCACTCCCACCCTCTCTACTAGTAAACTCCAAGCGTCCTCCACACAGAACCGAGGCCGTGTATGCAGTACTTAGTGAGTATAGTGCGTTAAAGAAAAATGTTCACGTCTTCCAGTGACGAAAGAGCTTTCAATATTGAATCATATTTTCGCACAGGTACTGTAATCCGTTTGCCTACGTCGCATCCCGATTTCCCCCACCTGCTTCTGTTCGCTCCTCTGTAAAGTCTAGTAGCTGGGCTGTCTTAGCTCTTTTCTGAAAACATTAATTTCTGTTAGGAATTGGACGTATTATACAATTATTTAACATAACTTAAATAAAAGGGCCTCGTTAAGTAATTAACTGTCACGTGATTTCCCCCCCCCCTTGCTACGACCCTGCGACAAAACCACTTGAACGGACAGTAGATAGCATTTCTGAGTAATTTTATCTTTTCGGATCGGGCAGAAGTGAAGATTGAATTTACAATACGTAAGGTACTATTTTATAGAGTAGGTATAGAATTATTTCAACATGAGTTACTCGTATGAAGGGCGAAACTGGTAATTGGAATTAGTCTATAGTGCGATAATATACACAAAAGAACTGAAGCCTGTATCGAAATGAACGGCCACCATTTTCAAAAACGTGTTTAAATATCCCTATTATGATCATTTTTCAATTTAACTTCATTTTCTATATTGTACGCTATTGTGCTTTAACAGTACAATATACACTACATAATTAATACGTCCGAATGGATAGCTCAATTCGTGAGTAAAAACAACTGTTGTTAATACAGTACTGTATTTTGATTAAACAAAAACCTAATGAAAATTATCAAACTCAAAAGCGCGATATTTCCTAGTTTACGTAAATGGATGAACTACTTTTCTTCCCTCCTATACCTAGTACAGTGATTTGTATTTTACGCCATTATCATCGAACTCCAGTCTTGGAAGGGGGAGCAAGCGGTGTTTTCGGTTCTAGACCTTTAATCCAAAGATATAACCAGGTTGATATTAAAAATGTTAGTAAAAATAAAATGATGTCCCTGTATTTCCTTAATGTTTCAATACTAGCAGTATTAAGAGAAAAGTACTATGATACAGAAAACATCTAATGCGAGATTTTCAAGAATATGATATGATGTGATATAGAGTAAGGTTGCCGAATTCCGTATCATATTTAACTAAGTCTATATTTATGCCAAAATTGTAACAAAAATTTTCAAATAACACCTAAATGACGTTATTTGGACCTTTAGCTACAGTTTTTACAACATTCAGTGTCAACAGTTTCACAAGTTTGGTATATAATATATGATTCTTCATTGTTATACGGAGGCTCCTAAATCCGTGACAGGGATCCAAATTCCGTGATAATGGTTTCCTAATTCCGTGAGTGATATCCTAATTCCGTGATACTTAAATAATCCTCATTAACTGCTCAGAAAACAAACGTGTATTTGGAAAAACACTTTAAAGTCATGGTATATTGTTTTAATATGAATTAAGCAAGAAATTACAACATAGAAAAAGAGACTAAGTGATAAATTTCATAGAAAATACTTGTGTAACTACAGGGAGAGATAGATAGATATATTTATTGATATTAGTTCACAAAAGTACAAAACTTAATAATTTAACAAAAGGATCTATATACAAATGTATGTAACTACAGGAATACATATTACATATTGATATATTATAAGCAAAATAAACTGAAAGTTAAATTCAATACAAAATTAAATTTGAATAAATTGAATTGTAACACAATTATTTCTCATTATTTATAATCCTAACAACAGCAGTAATTAAGTTAAATATATGCCCCATTATTTTATTATAATTATAATTTATGTTTTCTATAACTTCTATTATTATTTCCACGAACTATTTTCTTTCATAGACATTAATTTTCACAATTTAGCGTTGGCATCACTGGTCGAGTGAGCCAGGAAGGAGAAATATGAGAATAAATCCGAAAATGGGAAAGCTCCTGTAGCATTATTATTGTCTCACAATGTTTAAATAATCATACACATTGATTCTGCTGACTATAATCTACAGTAATACATTATTTTTATAATTATATGTTAATTCTTACTTCAAATATAAAATCTTTCTTCAGGAGCGGTCACAAGAGAAAGAAAAACTTACTGGCCAACCACCTTTCACTGAACAAAAGCTTCTGCAGTAGACTGCTTCTATTCGAAAGACGGGTACTTAATAGAATTGAAAAGAAGACATCTCCTGGCATCTGTTAGGTATGTCAAAGATTTAAAAATCAGAGACCAACTCCATGGCAGTCAATTGAAATTTTATCACGGGATTAGGGGCATCACGGATTATTTTATTTTCTATATTCCTCTTATATTAATAATATATTATATAATTTCATTGTAGCTATAATATTAGTTCCTATTTTATTTCCTATATTCCTCTTATATTAATAATATATTATATTATGTAATTTCATTGTAGCTGTAGTTTTAATTTCAGTTCCTATTTTATTTTATTTTCTATATTTCACTTATATTAATAACATATTATATTATGTAATTTATTTGTACCTGTAATTTTAATGTTCGTTTCTATTTTATTTACCATATTTCTCTTATATTAATAATATATTATATTGTGTAATTTCATTGTAGCTGTAATTTTAATGTTAGTTGCTATTTTATTTTATTTTCTATATTTCTCCTATATTAATAATATATTATATTATGTAATTTCATTGTAGCTGTAATTTTAATGTTAGTTGCTATTTTATTTTATTTTCTATATTTCTCCTATATTAATAATATATTATATTATGTAATTTCATTGTAGCTGTAATTTTAATGTTAGTTGCTATTTTATTTTATTTTCTATATTTCTCCTATATTAATAATATATTATATTATGTAATTTCATTGTAGCTGTAATTTTAATGTTAGTTCCTATTTTATTTTCTATATTCCTCTTATATTAATAATATATTATATTATGTAATTTAATTGTACCTGTAATTTTAATTTCAGTTCCTATTTTATTTTATTTTCTATATTCCTCTTATATTAATAATATATTATATTATGTAATTTCATTGTACCTGTAATTTTAATTTCAGTTCCTATTTTATTTTATTTTCTATATTCCTTATATTAATAATATATTATATTGTGTAATTTCATTGTAGCTGTAATTTTAATGTTAGTTCCTATTTTATTTTATTTTATTTCCTATATTTCTCCTATATTAATAATATATTATATTATGTAATTTCATTGTAGCTGTAATTTTAATGTTAGTTCCTATTTTATTTTCTATATTCCTCTTATATTAATAATATATTATATTATGTAATTTAATTGTACCTGTAATTTTAATTTCAGTTCCTATTTTATTTTATTTTCTATATTCCTCTTATATTAATAATATATTATATTATGTAATTTCATTGTAGCTGTAATTTTAATTTCAGTTCCTACTTTAATTTATTTCCGATATTCCTCTTATATTAATAATATATTATATTATATAATTTCATTGTAGCTGTAATTTTAATTTTAGTTCCCATTTTATTTTCTTTTCTATATTCCTCTTATATTAATAATATATTATATTATATAATTTAATTGTAGCTGTAATTTTGAATTTCAGTTCCTACTTTATTTTATTTCCTATATTCCTCTTATATTAATAATATATTATATTATATAATTTCATTGTAGCTATAATTTTAATTTTAGTTCCCATTTTATTTTATTTTCTATATTCCTCTTATATTAATAATATATCTGAACTTCGACCGAACACGGTCCTCAAATTTTTTAAATATTATTGTAGCCTATACTCTTTTTTATATTAATTGTATTATTTTATTTCTATTTCTATTGTTGTAATTATATTCTGTAGTGTGATGTATTATTCTGTATTACATGTTCGGTTTTGTATTAACTTGTAAAATCTCGCTGAATAAGTACATCTCTTATCCACAATCGTTTTAATATTAAAGGAAAGAATAATCATCCTCTGATAATAGCATATATAACGCAGGTAAATCCCAATATACGTGCAAGCACTGTAACTGCGATCCCTCGTTGACGGTTCTAGCGGTTAACGACTTCGTACAGCTGTCAGCGGGGACATTACAGAAAACGAAGCACTTGCAATAATGCAATTCGAGTTTCGAACTTTTTCCTCCCGAATGCTGTCTGCAGAGTTCAATAATGAATCAGCCGGAAATGCTGCAATAATAAACGACTCTGCAGGCAGTCGGCAACGCTCAGAGACTTCTGGATCCATTAAATCTTAAGGTGAGGGTAATTACGAGGAAGCATTTGATTCTTGCACTTCAGCGCCAACTACAGGTTGTCACGTGAACTATAACTATAACTGGAGAGAATCCGTTTTCGTCAATAAACCTACGTAATTATTGATAAGAGAAAATGGTGTTGGAAATATTTTTCAGGTGTCCAGCTGTTATTCAAGCTGATTTTCAGTTTAAAGAGAAAATAACCTTGAAATACTTGAATACCGTAGTTCTGGAACAATTTTCGTCTGAAATTCAGCCTTTATTCTAGTTCCTGATCACTAGTAGGGGAGACTGTTGTACCTTTGAACATTTTTTGCTACTATCTAGAGGACTCAAACTGAAAGATATTGTAGGGAAAGCCGCTAAGAAGCTCTGGTCGTAGTTTTGGTTTGATTCATTGCAAAGTGTGAGTTCTGTGAACGAAAGAATATTTTGTAGTACCAAAAGTAAACATTTCGTTCATTGATATGTTATCTAACATACAACCAGATTGTATTTGTTACCATCCATTAAGTACAATGTGTTCCGTATCATCTGGTGAGTAATAACATATTATAATTTTCATGATTTATTCGAATCTCTAGTTTTGGGAGTCATATTTGTTTAAACGTGCACCCTCTTGTACCTTTGAACACAGAACATCTCGTACCATGGAACATGTTCCAAGGTAGACAATACTATTGGTTTTGTCTTTCTTTTATTTTAAGATCATGTCACGAAATAAGTCTGGAGTTAAGAGGTCCCAAATTGATCCGGATGTCTTGAAGAAAGCTGTTGAAGCAATTCTTGTCCCTCCAGGAAATAAAATCTAAATCAGAGAAGCCTGCTATGGTTTATGATTGCAAATACATTTTAAATATGATTGTCAGTTCTTACAACTATATTTACACCTATATTACATGTGTTCTAACTTTCAAGAGGATATGTTCTAAGGTACATGAACCTGTTGTACCTTTGAACATATTACATTTTATTTTTTCCATCCTTAATAGATGTGTAGAACAGGAAAATATATGCACGAAGTTGTGAAGGAATTTTCAATAATTATTTAAAGTATTTTTTAATTTAGAAAATGTAATTTCCCAAAATTAAAAAAAATAAAATGTGAAAAGTGTTTAAAGGTACAACAGTCTCCCCTACAGTAGTGGCAAAAAAAAAAAAAAAAAAAAAAAAGAACCGACCCTTGTAGCTGATTTCAAAGCCTTGTTCACTCCAGAGCACGATAGACTGATAACTAAGACTTTCGTGGTTCGAATCCTGCCTGGAAAGGAAACTTTTTTTTTTGTTCCTTATTCAAATTTATTCCCAATACTTATAAATTTAACACTACTCTAGATTTATTGTTAGACATGATTTCTCTCTCAAACTAACTTCACAGTTCCTCTGAATCAAATGAATGAAAAGAAGAAAAATTCGTAGAAGCTGTTCCAAATAGAGGAAGATAGAAGAGGAAAGAAAAAAAATTCAAATGGTTAACTACTGACCTGAAGCATACTGTGACATTTTCGATAGAAAACGTCCGTGTTTCAATCCTTTAGAAACGAGTAAGAATTTATGGCTGTGCAAGGTCGAAGTGGGAAGTGACGAAAGAGTCATAAAACAGTAACCAACTAACCCCAAGATATGGAGGGTGTACTGTTGTACACTTAGCTATTGTCCTCTAACATCGAAAAAATAGGTCAGACAGTATCCGTAAAAAGATTTTCGTTGGACAGTGACCGTTATAGTCAGGTTCCAATCCAAATAGACCCCGGCCTCTGGCCGGCGCATGAGGTGGCCGCTAAATAAAGAGAGAATTTGTATTGATCTTATGGAAAATGCAATTGGTTCCAGAGAAAATTGGCCTTTTGGCCAGGTGACCGTTTAGATGAAGTGACCGCAAAGGCAGGTTTCACAGTAATTCATTTTCCTGATGGAAGGATCTAGTAACACGCAAATGAAATAATGAATTAAAGATAAAGAAAAGTGTGGAAGCATAGAAATTCCAACCTAGTAGGCCTACGTACCTCACGAAGACTACGCTGAAAGTTAATTCGATTTGGACAGCTACGGAGTACTTACCTACATTATCACCTCCCATCGCGTTTAATGATTTAAATAGGAAACCGAAATTTCTACCCTCTATAAAACACGTTGCTATTCCGTGGTATTCGGGTAAAGGGGTAAGTCTTTTTTTGTGCAGATGTAATTTTGTACCCCAGATGAACACTCAAGTTAAATTAAATAATTCGCTGTCTAAAAATCAAAATAATACTAGCAGTTGATGTGTTTTATTTGTGTAGAAAATTATTTGCAATAAGGGTTCGAAGTTTAATTTATCTCAAAACTCATTTTTATGACCGGGTAAATTCAACAGATAGTAACAATATATTTCTATTACAAAAGAGAGTAATTAGAATAGTAGTATGTGCCAAATCTAGGGAATCGCGTAGGACTATTTTAAAAAACTACAAATAATGCCCATTGCTTGTCAGTATATCTTTTCATTAATAATCTTCCTCGTATGCAATCATGAAAACTTTGTAACTAATTCAACAATTCATAGCATAAATACACGTCAAAAAATGACTTTCATACTCCATCGGCAAGTCTATCGTGCTATCAAAAAGGAGTGCGTTATATGGCAGTAAAAATTGTCAATAGCCTCCCTATCGATATAAAAAATAAAACTCAAAACATAAGATTATTTAGGGCCAAATTAAAGAAGTACCTAATTTCTCACGCCTTCTATTCTGTAGGTGAATTCATGACATTCAATAACACTTCATGAAATTGATAAGGTCCCTGAGCCAAATAACGCCATGTATACCTTTAACGCCACCCTATTAAAATTTGTTAACGGCACAAGTTTTCGGTAGTGCACTACTGTAGCCTGCATTCGCTTGCAATCTAGTTACGAGTGATATTATATTCCATCATTTTCCTGTTGTGTGTTGATAGTGAATGGCTGTTCTTATATCAAAGTAAGAGGCAATATTTTATTTTGTGTGTTGAGGAAATAATAACTATATTAAACTATAGTATATTATATTTTCGTGATTCGTAAACATTCTTCTATGTATAGAAAATATTTGCTCTCTATAAAATTTGAAAATGTTAGAGAAACAGGCATGTCATGTTGTCAAGTACTCAGTAGCGCTTTAACGCCATGTGGCGTTAAAGGTCTACAGACAAAATTTTAGGTTATGTTAGTACTAAGGCTGACAGTACAACATCAGCGTGAAAACATCAGGAAAATCACTAAGCTTTCAACTTACAAATGTTCAGAATGTGCAGTGATGATATTGGTTCAATTGCTTATAGAACTCTTATTTTTTTATTTTACATAACTTAATTTTTTTGTTTTACTTATTGGAAAACATTCATATTAAACTAAGGTAAATGCTTCTGCGTTTAATAACTTTCTACTATGTCACATTGTCTCTTTCTTTTTAAGTAAGGAGTCACTGGAAAACATATTTTCCTAATCCATTTGGTGTTTCAATTTCAGATCAAGAATCTTTCATTAGTATTGAGTGATTTTGTATCTTTTATTAACAGAAACTCAAATTTAGTCGCTTAGTTCAATTTGTGTTGCTTATGAAAAATAATTCATTAACAATTATAAGTGTATAGGTTACTAGAAAATAGGTGGCGTTAATTGGACAACCTGTTCCTAATAACGCCAGTTTACAAAGTTTTCCTATTTGAGTTCTAATTCTTGTTCGGTATATAATATATCCATTTTCATTGTGCTATTTTGTAAAGATAAGATTACAATTTATATTTCATAATTTTCGTGTTTGTACATAACTTATTTCCAGAGCAAAAGTGACTGAAGTGTTAAGGTGGCGTTATTTGGTCCGTGTACCTTACTAAAACTTTGTGTTGCACTAGTAGACTATATTGTAAATCTCGTCTGTATATATTTCATCTAGACTGTGACTATAAATTAAGATTTTCTAATAGTATGAAGTCTTTTGACTTGTTCCATATTCTAGCTGTAAGCAATGTATGAATACCATGGAATGTTAATAAATACAATACAATACAATACAATGACCTATCTCCCTTTACCTAAACAATACAGTATTTTAAACGAACTGTACAGTCGTGAGTATCCCGCTGCAGAGATACAACCGAGTGCTTTTCGAATGTGAGAAGAATTTATTTAAGAATGAAATTAGGTAAACAGTAAAAACTGCGAGTAATAAAATGTACAATGGGTCGGATTAAATGTTTGAAATCGAGGTCGTCCTCCATCCGAATGCACGCCTGGCTTAATAGAGACTGACGTACACGATCGAGGAACCCTGGAGAGTCGTAAACGACGGGGCATCCATTTGCAATTCCTAGCATGAGATCCCCGGCGGCATTCAACTTTTAAAGGTGACCTCAAATTTAAAAATGCTGACAATTTAGCTCATAAGAGAGACAAATAAAACACGAAAGGTGAGAGATATGTGAACAGGTTGACACAGACAGACGAGATAGGTATATAGATAGGTAGACAGATGGATAGGTGGATATAGATGGATAGATGGACGGAAGGGCCGACAGACGGAACACAGATAGATATAGAGACAGAGGTGCTGCTATACAGGCAGTCAGGTAGATTGGAGAACAACAGAGGCAAATAGGGATTACAGTAGATTAGGCAGACTGGCATATAGATTAAGTAAACAGGCACACACATTAAGCAGACAGGCACAGGAACATACATTAGGTAGACATGAATATAGATTAGGCAGACAAGCATGTAGATTAAGCAGACATGCAGAAGAATTAAGCCGATATGGAAAAAAGTAGGCAGAGTTTCAGAAACATTATACAGAATGGAGAAAAATTAGACAGGCTTGCTGAAAAATTAGGCAGACATGGAGAAAAATTAAGTAGACGTGTAGAAAAATTAGGGAGACTTATAGAAAAATTAGGTAGACTTGTAGAGAAATTTGGCTGACTTGCAGAAAAATTAGATAGACATGCAGAGAAATTAGGCAGACTTGTTGAAAAATTTGATACATATGCAGAAAACTTAGGCAGAATTGCAGAAAAAATAGACAGACTTTCAGAAAAATTAGCAGACGTGTAGAAAAATTACACAAATATGGACAAAATCAGGCAGACTTGCAGAAAAACAATACAGACATGAAGAAAAGTTAGACAGACGTGCTGAAAAATTAGACATGAAGAAAAATTATATACACTTTTAGAAAAATTAGGCAGACTTGCAGAAAAATTTGGCTAACTTGCAGAAAAATTGGATAGACATGCAGAAAAATTCGGCAGACATGCAGAAAAATTAGGCATACATGCAGAAAAATTAGGCATACATGCAGAAAAATTAGGCAGGCATGCAGAAAAATTCGGTAGACTTACAGAAAAATTAGGCAGACATGTAGAACAATTAGCTAGACTTGTAGAAAAATTAGGCAGACTTGCAGAAAAATTAGGCAGACATGTAGAAAAATTAGGCAGACTTGCTGAAAAATTAGGCAGACATGCAGAAAAATTTGGTAGACTTACAGAAAAATTAGGCAGACATGTAGAAAAATTAGGTAGACTTACATATAAGTTAGGCAGACATGCAGGAAAATTAGGTAGACTTAAATAAAAAATAAGGCAGACATGCAAAAAAATTAGGTAGATTTACATAAAAATTAGGCACACATCCAGAAAAATTAGGCAGACATGCAAATAAATGATATCGACGTGCAAATAACTTCGGCAAAGGCAGAGAAATTAGGCAAACATGCACAGAAATTAAGCAGAGACGATTACAAATGAGGCAGAGACGCATTGAAATGAGGCAGAGACGCATACAAATTGGCAGAGACGCATACAAATGAGGCAGAGACGCATTGAAATGAGGCAGAGACGCATACAAATTGGCAGAGACGCATACAAATGAGGCAGAGACGCATTGAAATGAGGCAGAGACGCATACAAATTGGAAGAGACGCATACAAATGAGGCAGAGACGCATTGAAATGAGGCAGAGACGCATACAAATGAGGCAGAGACGCATTGAAATGAGGCAGAGACGCATACAAATTGGCAGAGACGCATACAAATGAGGCAGAGACGCATTGAAATGAGGCAGAGACGCATACAAATTGGCAGAGACGCATACAAATGAGGCAGAGACGCATTGAAATGAGGCAGAGACGCATACAAATTGGCAGAGACGCATTCAAATGAGGCAGAGACGCATTGAAATGAGGCAGAGACGCATACAAATTGGCAGAGACGCATACAAATGAGGCAGAGACGCATTGAAATGAGGCAGAGACGCATACAAATTGGCAGAGACGCATACAAATGAGGCAGAGACGCATTGAAATGAGGCAGAGACGCATACAAATTGGCAGAGACGCATTCAAATGAGGCAGAGACGCATTGAAATGAGGCAGAGACGCATTGAAATGAGGCAGAGACGCATACAAATTGGCAGAGACGCATACAAATGAGGCAGAGACGCATTGAAATGAGGCAGAGACGCATACAAATTGGCAGAGACGCATTCAAATGAGGCAGAGACGCATTGAAATGAGGCAGAGACGCATACAAATTGGCAGAGACGCATACAAATGAGGCAGAGAAGCATTGAAATGAGGCAGAGACGCATACAAATTGGCAGAGACGCATACAAATGAGGCAGAGACGCTTTGAAATGAGGCAGAGACGCATACAAATTGGCAGAGACGCATACAAATGAGGCAGAGACGCATTGAAATGAGGCAGAGGCGCATACAAATTGGCAGAGACGCATACAAATGAGGCAGAGACGCATTGAAATGAGGCAGAGACGCATACAAATTGGCAGAGACGCATTCAAATGAGGCAGAGACGCATTGAAATGAGGCAGAGACGCATACAAATTGGCAGAGACGCATACAAATGAGGCAGAGACGCATTGAAATGAGGCAGAGACGCATACAAATTGGCAGAGACGCATACAAATGAGGCAGAGACGCATTGAAATGAGGCAGAGACGCATACAAATTGGCAGAGACGCATACAAATGAGGCAGAGACGCATTGAAATGAGGCAGAGGCGCATAAAAAATTGGCACTGACGCATACAAATGAGGCAGAGACGCATTGAAATGAGGCAGAGACGCATACAAATTGGCAGAGACGCATTCAAATGAGGCAGAGACGCATTGAAATGAGGCAGAGACGCATACAAATTGGCAGAGACGCATACAAATGAGGCAGAGACGCATTGAAATGAGGCAGAGACGCATACAAATTGGCAGAGACGCATTCAAATGAGGCAGAGACGCATTGAAATGAGGCAGAGACGCATACAAATTGGCAGAGACGCATACAAATGAGGCAGAGACGCATTGAAATGAGGCAGAGACGCATACAAATTGGCAGAGACGCATTCAAATGAGTCAGAGACGCATTGAAATGAGGCAGAGACGCATACAAATTGGCAGGGACGCATACAAATGAGGCAGAGACGCATTGAAATGAGGCAGAGACGCATACAAATTGGCAGAGACGCATACAAATGAGGCAGAGACGCATACAAATTGGCAGAGACGCATACAAATGAGGCAGAGACGCATTGAAATGAGGCAGAGGCGCATACAAATTGGCAGAGACGCATACAAATGAGGCAGAGACGCAGTGAAATGAGGCAGAGACGCATACAAATTGGCAGAGACGCATTCAAATGAGGCAGAGACGCATTGAAATGAGGCAGAGACGCATACAAATTGGCAGAGACGCATACAAATGAGGCAGAGACGCATTGAAATGAGGCAGAGACGCATACAAATTGGCAGAGACGCATACAAATGAGGCAGAGACGCATTGAAATGAGGCAGAGACGCGTACAAATTGGCAGAGACGCATACAAATGAGGCAGAGACGCATTGAAATGAGGCAGAGGCGCATAAAAAATTGGCAGAGACGCATACAAATGAGGCAGAGACGCATTGAAATGAGGCAGAGACGCATACAAATTGGCAGAGACGCATTCAAATGAGGCAGAGACGCATTGAAATGAGGCAGAGACGCATACAAATTGGCAGAGACGCATACAAATGAGGCAGAGACGCATACAAATTGGCAGAGACGCATACAAATGAGGCAGAGACGCATTGAAATGAGGCAGAGACGCATACAAATTGGCAGAGACGCATACAAATGAGGCAGAGACGCATTGAAATGTGGCAGAGACGCATACAAATTGGCAGAGACGCACGCAAATGAGGCAGAGACGCATTGAAATGAGGCAGAGACGCATACAAATTGGCAGAGACGCATTCAAATGAGGCAGAGACGCATTGAAATGAGGCAGAGACGCATACAAATTGGCAGAGACGCATACAAATGAGGCAGAGACGCATTGAAATGAGGCAGAGACGCATACAAATTGGCAGAGACGCATTCAAATGAGGCAGAGACGCATTGAAATGAGGCAGAGACGCATACAAATTGGCAGAGACGCATACAAATGAGGCAGAGACGCATTGAAATGAGGCAGAGACGCATACAAATTGGCAGAGACGCATTCAAATGAGGCAGAGACGCATTGAAATGAGGCAGAGACGCATACAAATTGGCAGAGACGCATTAAAATGAGGCAGAGACGCATTGAAATGAGGCAGAGACGCATACAAATTGGCAGAGACGCATTGAAATGAAGCAGAGACGCATACAAATGAGGCGGAGACGCACTGAAATGAAGCAGAGACGCATACAAATTGGCAGAGACGCATACAAATGGGCGGAGACGCATTGAAATGAGGCAGAGACGCATACAAATGGGCAGAGACGCATACAAATGAGGCAGAGACGCATACAAATTGGCAGAGACGCATACAAATGAGGCAGAGACGCATACAAATGAGGCAGAGACGCATACAAATGAGGCAGAGACGCATACAAATGAGGCAGAGACGCATACAAATGAGGCAGAGACGCATACAAATTGGCAGAGACGCATATAAATAAGGCGGAGACGCACTGAAATGAAGCAGAGACGCATACAAATTGGCAGAGACGCATACAAATGAGGCAGAGACGCATTGAAATGAGGCAGAGACGAATACAAATTGGCAGAGACGCATTCAAATGAGGCAGAGACGCATTGAAATGAGGCAGAGACGCATACAAATTGGCAGAGACGCATACAAATGAGGCAGAGACGCATTGAAATGAGGCAGAGACGCATACAAATTGGCAGAGACGCATTCAAATGAGGCAGAGACGCATTGAAATGAGGCAGAGACGCATACAAATTGGCAGAGACGCATTCAAATGAGGCAGAGACGCATTGAAATGAGGCAGAGACGCATACAAATTGGCAGAGACGCATACAAATGAGGCAGAGACGCATTGAAATGAGGCAGAGACGCATACAAATTGGCAGAGACGCATACAAATGAGGCAGCGACGCATTGAAATGAAGCAGAGACGCATACAAATGAGGCGGAGACGCACTGAAATGAAGCAGAGACGCATACAAATTGGCAGAGACGCATACAAATGGGCGGAGACGCATTGAAATGAGGCAGAGACGCATACAAATGGGCAGAGACGCATACAAATGAGGCAGAGACGCATACAAATTGGCAGAGACGCATACAAATGAGGCAGAGACGCATACAAATGAGGCAGAGACGCATACAAATGAGGCAAAGACGCATACAAATTGGCAGAGACGCATATAAATAAGGCGGAGACGCACTGAAATGAAGCAGAGACACATACAAATTAGGCAGAGCCATAGTGAAATTAGCCAGATTACGTAGGTAAATTAGGTAGTCACTCAGAGAAATTAGGCAGACATGGAAAGAAAATGGGCAGATAATTTGGGCAGACAGACAGACGGACGAATGATGGAGAAATGTTACAGTAATGGGAGACGAAACGGGACTCAGTCAAATCTCATGCACACACATAATGTGAGACAGACAGAAAGGGAAAGAGAAAATGATGAAGAGAAGTGACTGTGGGCGAAACCTGTCTTGACGCAGTTTTCGTGCGCCACAAATTGAATCGAACACAATCTTGTGGTGTGCAAAGTCTAAGGACTGGCCGTTCGCGTAAAGGTGTGTCTTTACACAGGTGTAGAACGTAGTTTCGTTTGTTAGGAAACCAGCCTAACAGCAAGAAAAGAGAGCAAGCTGCGAGCCTGGTTTAGTGGCGCGTGCTCCTGAAAGGGCATGGCAGCTGTAACTTAGTTTTACACCGACGTGAAGTTTGAGAGATGAAGTGCTTCGCCGGGAAGCCTCTATAAATCAGTTACACTGTGAGTGAGTGGCGTATGGTGGCCTGGAATTAAAAGCGCAACACGATTCCAGTGCCCCACCCACCCACTCCGAGGCTTGTGGCGTCGATTCGAGGTGGCAGCGACTCTTTTGTATGTTTTCAGCCAAGGTAGCATGCTATTTCAAACAAGAAACTGTTATAGTCGATAAATTCCGGTGGTTTTATTGTGTCAGTACTTCTCTTTAAGCGTATGACAACTAAGATATTATGACTGACCACAGAGGAATGCTGAAATGCTACAGATATATTAAGAATGATAACAAAGCAATGGTGAAATGCTACGAAGATATTAATGTAGCAATGGTGAAGTGATACGAAGATATTAATGAAGCAATGGTGAAGTGATACGAAGATATTAATGAAGCAATGGTGAAGTGATACGAAGCTATTAATGAAGCAATGGTGAAGTGATACGAAGCTATTAATGAAGCAATGGTGAAGTGATACGAAGATATTAATGAAGCAATGGTGAAATGATACGAAGATATTAATGAAGCAACGGTGAAGTGATACGAAGATATTAATGAAGCAATGGTGAAGTGATACGAAGATATTAATGAAGCAATGGTGAAGTGATACGAAGATATTAATGAAGCAATGGTGAAGTGATACGAAGATATTGATGAAGCAATGGTGAAGTGATACGAAGATATTAATGATGCAATGGTGAAGTGATACGAAGATATTAATGAAGCAATGGTGAAGTGATACGAAGATATTAATGCAGCAATGGTGAAATGATACGAAGATATTAATGAAGCAATGGTGAAGTGTTACGAAGATATTAATGCAGCAATGGTGAAGTGATACGAAGATATTAATGAAGCAATGGTGAAGTGATACGAAGATATTAATGAAGCAATGGTGAAGTGATACGAAGATATTAATGAAGCAATGGTGAAGTGATACGAAGATATTAATGAAGCAATGGTGAAGTGATACGAAGATATTAATGAAGCAATGGTGAAGTGATACGAAGATATTAATGAAGCAATGGTGAAGTGATACGAAGATATTAATGAAGCAATGGTGAAGTGATACGAAGATATTGATGAAGCAATGGTGAAGTGATACGAAGATATTAATGATGCAATGGTGAAGTGATACGAAGATATTAATGAAGCAATGGTGAAGTGATACGAAGATATTAATGAAGCAATGGTGAAGTGATACGAAGATATTAATGAAGCAATGGTGAAGTGATACGAAGATATTAATGAAGCAATGGTGAAGTGATACGAAGATATTAAGAATGATAATGAATAAAACAATGGTGAAATGATACGAAGATATTAATGAAGCAATGGTGAAATAATACGAAGATATTAAGAATGATAATGAATAAAACAATGGTGAAATGATACGAAGATATTAATGAAGCAATGGTGAAGTGATACGAAGATATTAAGAATGATAATGAATAAAGCAATGGTGAAATGATACGAAGATATTAATGTAGCAATGGTGAAGTGATACGAAGATATTAAGAACGATAATGAATAAAGCAATGGTGAAATGATACGAAGATATTGATGAAGCAATGGTGAAGTGATACGAAGATATTAAGAATGATAATGAATAAAGCAATGGTGAAATGATAGAAGATCGGCATCAAATGCCGCGGACAGGATTGAATATTAAGAATTTTATAATAAGACGCAGAAGAAGGAAGAACCACGTTACGCTGTGCAGCAGAAGGCCGGGAATTCAATTCCAGACAGGAGCGAGCGATTTTTCTCTCGGTTCGCGTCGGGAACGGTTATGGAGTCTGCCTGCCTGCCATGAGATGGGATTAGGGATTTCCATGGGGGATAAGTGGCCGTGGGGTGCAGCTACCTAGTCGTGCACGGCGTGCCGAGCGAGACTGGCTGCCACTCTGTTTCCAATCTTTCGGCCTGTGCGAGTAAGTCGGATTGAAGAGGGCTCATGCGAGTTGAGGAGAAGAGAGGAAATAAGTGAAGGTAGACAGGACAGAAGCGGAGATGGAGGGAAAGAGAGAAAACTAAGGAAAAGGATAGGAAGAAACAAAGGAGGAGAAAAGGAAGAAAAATGTAATAAGAGAAAAAGTAAGCAAATGAAAATAAACATACAAGGAATATTAAATATAATAGGAAAGAACAAGTACTGAAACTTGGAAGAAAAGAGGCAGGAAGAGAAAAACGAGAAAAAAAGAAAGTAACAAAGAGAAAAGAAAATACTAAGAAATGAAAAGGAAAATATAGTATAAATGAAGACAGAAGAAACATAAAAAATAAATAATTTTAGAAGAGAAAAAGAAAGATTGAGAGGAAACAATGAAATAAAAGTAAAAAGTAAAAAGGGAGGAGAAAAGAATGGAAGAGAAACAGAAGAAAGCATAAAACAGACAATGGAAATCAAAGAAAAAAAGAGATTGAATGAATGAAAGAAGAAAGATATAATGTAAAGATGAACACTTATATTAAAAATACGAGTAGATGAGAGAGAAGAATAAAAAATTAATGATCAAAAGAAGGAAGCAAGAAAGAAAAGAAATATAAGAAAAAAAAAGAAATTGAAAATGAATTAAGAAAACAGGGAAGTAAAAAAGAAGACAACTGAGCAGTAGTAGTAGTAGTAGTAGCAGTAATAGTAGTAGTAGTAGTAGCAGTAGTAGTGGTAGTATTATTAGTAGCAGTAGTAGTAGTAGCAGTAGCAGCAGTAGTATTAGTGGCAGAAGTAGCAGTAGTAGTAGTAGCAGCAGCAGTAGTATTAGTGGTAGAAGTAGCAGTAGTAGAAGTAGCAGCAGTATTATTAGTGGCAGAAGTAGCAGTAGTAGTAGTAGCAGTAGTAGTAGTAGTAGCAGTAGTAGTAGTAGCAGCAGTAGTATTAGTGGCAGAAGTAGTAGTAGTAGCAGCAGCAGCAGTAGTATTAGTGGTAGAAGTAGCAGTAGTAGTAGTAGCAGCAGCAGTAGTATTAGTGGCAGAAGTAGCAGTAGTAGTAGTAGCAGGAGCAGCAGTAGTAGTAGTAGTAGCAGTAGTAGTAGAGTAGAAGTAGTAGTGGTAGTAGTAGTAGTAGCAGTAGCAGCAGTAGTATTAGTGGCAGAAGTAGCAGTAGTAGTAGCAGCAGTAGTATTAGTGGCAGAAGTAGTAGTAGTAGTAGCAGGAGCAGGAGCAGCACTAGTAGTAGTAGTAGTAGTAGTAGCAGTAGTAGTAGAGTAGCAGTAGTAGTGGTAGTAGTAGTAGTGGCAGTAGTAGTATTATTAGTGGCAGAAGTAGCAGTAGTAATAGCAGCAGGAGCAGCAGTAGTAGTAGGAGTTGCAGTAGTAGTAGCAGCAGCAATAGTAGTACTAGTAGTAGTAGTAGTAGTAGTGGCAGCAGTAGCAGTAATAATAGCAGTAGTAGTAGTAGTAGCAGTAGTAGCAATAGCAGTAGTAGTAGTAGAGTAGCAGTAATAGCAGTAGCAGTAGTAGTAGTGGCAGTAGTAGAGTAGCAGTAGCAGTAGCAGTAGTAGTGGTAGTAGTAGTAGTGGCAGCAGTAGTGGTAGTAGTAGTAATAGCAGCAGCAGTAGTATTAGTGGCAGAAGTAGCAGTAGTAGTAGCAGCAGCAGTAGTAGCAGTAGTAGTAGCAGGAGCAGTAGTACTAGTAGTAGTAGTAGTTGTAGCAGTAGTAACAATAGCAGTAGTAGTAGCAGTAGTAGTAGCAGCAGCAGTGGCAGTAGTAGCAGCAGTAGCAACAGAAGTCAGTATGGGAAACTACTTTTTATATTTGCTGAGAAGATTTAATTGTTCACCGCTGTATAGAAACAGTTAGCCAATCTGACCGTGCAACGAGCGAGTCCGGGTTCAAATCCTGTTTGTGACAAGTTATCAGGCTTGAGGTTTTTTCTTGGGTTTTGCCTCAACCCATTCAGAGCAAATGCTGGGTAACTTTCGGCGCTGGACCATGGAATCATCTCGCTAGCATTATCACCTTCATCTCACTCAGACGCTAGATAACCAGCGTAGTTGATAAAAAGTCGTAAAATAACCAAATACAAAAGATCTAATTGTTTTCGCAATTGAGAGGAGGCTTCGATATGAGCTCGTTAATAGTTCCACTGTAACGTGATTTTTACAGACAAAATGAGTTTTAGACAGTGACAGTGAATATCTGAGTACATAAATTAATATCTATGACATAGGAGCTGTCTAGTGCAGCGTTTTTCAACAAATGACACACTAAAGGTGTAATTTCAAATCCTGTGCCACACTTATGAAATCTAAACTAATGGTTCCTAACCAGGGGGGAATTTTGACGGTTTTAGAGGGAATGTGTTTACTGAATGTTGATTTGAGCCGCGTTTGCCCAATATTGACTGTAGTGGACTTAATCTTTCACTACTCTTTTCACTTTCATTTTTCCAATTTACTACGGCAATCTTTACACCGTTTTTTTACTTGGTTCTTTAACGACACTGTATCGTTTGCAGATGACACAAGTATAGTAATTACAGCCAATAACTCCAACACATTCCAATCTTCAAGAGAGGCAATTCTCCTCAAAATATGTGATTGATTCTCAGCCAATAAATTAGTATTAAAATGTAACAAAACTAACATAATTAATTTTAAATCATACCAAAATTGAACCTCGCAACTGTAAAGTGCAATAATTAATAGGTACTTAATAGAAACAACAACCAAATTTCTTGGCTTACAAACTGATGTGTTAAATTGGAAATAGTATGTTAAAGAAATTACCCCCAAATTAAATTCAGCTTGTTTTCCTATTAAATCTATGCGAGAGATAGTAAATATTAATATATTAAAAACAATATAGTTTGCATACTTCCACTCGGTAATGAGTTTTGGAATAATATTCTGGCGAAATTCTACAGATAGTAACAGTATTGTTCTCGCCAAGCTTACACGACTTCACTCACACCACTACGTTGATTCGTGTCTTACCCAAAACATAATAAATCATACGGTGTATGACTGTTAGATATGCAACGTTGTCACATTATGACTCTGAATAAGCCCAGCCGCTGTGCTGATTCAAGTACGAAGTTTTTTTTAACACAGAAGTTAGTACTTCTCTCTTGCGGCAAGATAAGCTGACCTCTCTACTCGGGCTGAGGCCGTCTATGTTTGGCAACGCTGTTATAAAGCAATTCAGTTATCGGACGCGACCAACTGCATAACATAAACATCGAGAGCATGTTGATGTGACTTATTTGAATTATTTCCTCTGAGCTGGGGTCGTCTAAGATTGGCGAGTACAATATACTCCTACTGCAAAAAGAGTAACTAGAATAAGTCTAGCCGTCCACTGGCACCGTGAACGGCCGAATATTTGTTAGGCCGTATACGGCCGAATACCGGACGACCGACAGAAGAGCCGATCGATCGTCCACAGGAGCCGACGCTTCGGCCGTCAATTATCAGTTTTATGTCCTCGTACTACATGCTTATACTTAATACATACATACATACATACCCACCCACCCACATACATACATACATACATACATACAAATGGCTTTTAAGGAATGACGAAAATATAGGGTATATCCGATGCTTAGAGAAAGGTGTCGCCTGGGTAATTTTCATCATCTACGCCTACACAATAAACTTCTAGAGCATAGTGCTATGTTTTTCGATTACTATCGGATGAATATTGATACATTTCAATAGCTATATTTTAAATGTAATTCGTCCATCAATCTCAAAATTGTCAAATTTCAGAGAAGTTGTACCACCTGAGAAACGTTTGTCAGTGATCTTAAGGTAAGTAAGCCTTAAAAATTTTATTTCACTTGTTTAACGAAAAAAAAAAAAAAAGAAAAGAAACACACAAGAACTAATTAATTTTTCGGCGTTCATGGCGAAATTTATGGAAACAGTCATCATATATTGCCCTGTTCGGCCGAATGAGACCGGAAAATCCCATCTGAATTGGATCGAATCGGCTGTCTTCGCCCGCAAACGACGAATAGGACGAGTGTAATGGACGCCCGCCAATGCATTCTCTTGTTGTGGGATCATTCGGTCGTGTACGACCGTAAACGGCCGAGTTGTTATTCGGCCAGCCTAATAGGCATCAAATATAGGGAATCTTGTAAGACCATTTAAAAAAAATACAAATAATAGGCCTACTCATGGCTTGTCAGTATATTTTTTTCAACAGTGATCTCACTAGATGTTTTGATTTTATCGACAAATCTGCGAGCGGAACAAGGGCAGATTTATCTAGAAAAAATCAAAACTCGAATGGGATTTAATTGACTATTACACGGTTAGAAGAAAGTATATAAAGATAAGAAGAAATAAAGTACTCTAACACAATAAAATATTAATTGACTTACTGAATTTCTATTTCAATAATGTTAGCTTCACCAAAACGTTTCAACGGAGCTGCCATTTTCAGTTGACTGTCTATGCTGTAAACAAATGACGATCGCAAAGAATGTTTTATGGTATCATAAAGAATTTTTGTAATGTTGGCAAACAAAGAAACAAATGGTAGGGAGGTGATAAAAATCAGAAGAAAGTAGGTATATAAAGATTGGAAGAAATAAAGTACTCTAATACAATAAAATAGACATCAATTCACTTACTAAAATTCTATTTCACTAATGTTACCTTCACCAAAATGTTTGAACGCAGCCGCCATTTTCAGTCGACTATGTATGCGGGAAACAAATTACGATCGCAAAGCATGTTTCATAGTACCATAAAGAATTTGCAGTTTGAAATGTTGGCAAACAAAGAAACAAATGCTAGGGTAGTGATGAAAACAAACAAATGCTGGGGAAACGATAAAATTAAACAAATGCTAGGGAAGCGATAAAATTGTGCGATAAAAAGCCACGATTGCTTGAAAGACGTCCTTTCGTACCGTTTTATTCGTCAACAGTAGTATGGCGTAGTAATAGTAATATGCGTTACAAGAGCGGTATGTTGACGTTTTCATGGTCGAGGAAAAGATTGAAAAAGCGAAACGGAGTTGAGCTTTTTTAATTTCCGAGAACATTAAAACAAACATACCGCTCGTGTATCGTACATTATTTTGTGCGAAGATCGTTTATTACATACCTGAAAGACGAATTTCTAATTAGTTGCAATGAAATCTCCATGTTGATTTCTGTTTAATGACGGCAACTTCGGAAAACCAAAATATCTTTCTTCAACATTGTTGCTATAAAATGTTTTCTGTGTTTACTATACTCCAGCAGGCCGTGATATACGTCTGTCTTTTTTTTTCCCAGTCTATAAATGCGAACTTTAAAACAAACGGTAAGGTTATGTAATGATTTATTTTTCATTTTAATATTTTAACAATATTATTTATATAACATATTGCAGTAATAACATCGGCATCTGGAATCTCGTTGATTTTTTCACAGCTTCCTTAATGTTACTTGTATCAGGAATGCAATAAGTTTCGTGGAGTAGTAGACTTTACTTAATTTTTGAAAATATTTAAAAACAATAATTAACATTGCAATTTAGGTGAAATTGCAGTGGTAATTTTTCAATTTATAATTATTACTATGTTAAACGTCTCTAAAAATAATACGTTAAAAGCCTAAAGCAGTAAAATGAATGTCACGCTTAAGCGGTAAGAAGAGGGAAATTGTTATGTGTGTTAGGTTAGGAATACTGAATGTGGTATTTCACACTTACCGCGTATTGGTTCTGTGCGGAAAACAAGCAAATACGCACGATCTCGCACAAAAGTATAATAGTAATAAACTTCCTCAAATAGGCCTACAGTTACGAAAATAAAACAAAACAAAATGAGTTTTCTTAATTTTTCACCATTATTTCACCATAGTTTCCCATTAAAGATCTATTTGAGAGCTTTTGACTCTATCAATCATAATTTACTTTTGGACAAACTACATACTATTGGAGTTAGAGGTATAGTTTTAAAATTATTCCAATCATATTTTAGTAACAGAAGGCAAATGACCAAAATTGAAGATCAATTTAGTGAATACAAATATATTGATATAGGTGTACCGCAAGGAACAATTTTGGGACCTATTTTATTTCTAATATATGTTAATGATCTGCTAAATATAAATTTAGAAAAATTTAATGGATCTATATATTCATATGCGGACAATACAGTAGTTATTTTCAGTGGTTTTTCTTGGCAGGAAGCATATAGAAATGCTAATATAGGTGCTAACATTGTTAAAAAATGGCTTAATTCCAACTTCCTTTCTTTAAATATATCTAAATCAACTTTAGTTCCTTTTTCGTTAACAGCTGCCTGTGTTCAAAATTTAAAATTTAGCGATAAATATAGACTAATAATACACAGTGAAAATAGTTTAGATCCCAAAAGTTGTAAATGTCCACCTTTGAAAGAAGCCACGTATGTCAAATATCTGGGTATCATTATTGATCAGAATTTAAAATGGCCTCATCACATTACTTATCTTTGTAAGAGGCTTCGTAAAACAATTTATAAATTCGTTAATCTTCGATGCTACTTACCTATTAGAGTTCTACGAAATGTTTATTTGGCCATTATTCAGTCTATCATTCAATATGGTATAATTGTTTGGGGTGGAAGTACAAAAATTAATCTTAATCCGTTAAATTTACTACAAAAACGAATAATTAAAAGTTGTTTGAAGAAACGTTTCGATTATCCAACTAAATTAATTTATTCTGAATTTAATGTATTTAATATTGAACAAATTTATAAGTATACGCTGTTAAAATTTTATCATAAAAATCGTAATAAGTTTGTATTACAGACACACAATTATGACACAAGACAAAATATTAATTCAACATTAGTAGAACCTAAATGTCTCACATCTGCTGGTCTAAAGCATAGCATAAATTTTGGCCCTCGGTTGTACAATGCTTTAACTAAATTACACCCAGAACTTCTAACATGTAGCCCACTAACATATAACAAGAAAATTAGAAACGTGTTAATATCTTAAATTTGATTAAATAAATTTATAGCCAATGTGTATGAATTAATCAACCTATATTATATTTGTATTCTATAATTTTGAAATATATATTAGTCCTACTTTTCACGTGCGATATTATTATTCTCTAGTGTTAATATTATATTATATAATTCCATTGCCGCTGTAATTATATTTTAGTTCCTATTTTATTTTACTTATTTATTAATATTATTATTTTTTATTTTAATATTATATCTGAACTGCGACCGAGCACGAGCGCTGCTCATTCGGTCTCAAATTTTGTTAATACTACTGTATCTTCTTTTTATATTGCTTGTATTATTTTATTTGTATTTCTCTTCGTTTTGTTTTGTAATTATATTTCTTTATTCTGTATATTTGAATTTAAATAATTAAATTAAATTAAATTAAATTAAATAAATTATTGCAACGAAAGCCAGATCTCTCTTTAAACTACAAGGTCTTCTTCTACTTGGTACGTCTGAGCATCTTCTGTGCTTCTGTCTAGGAACTTTAAGACGAAACCACAACGGCCCAATAAATCTTTAATAGTTGGCGCCTACATTTACCGAACAATTGCAAACAGTTAGGAGCGGGAAATCCAGTGTCCATTATTCAAGGATAAACCAGTTGTGGAGTGGCGCGTCCATTCAGGATATGGATGCAGTGCCTGCCGGGCTTTCCTTCCGCCCTTGCATCGCATTAATCGGATACAACGTTAAGAGTTAATTCAGCAGTCGGGCCTTTTTGTTTTACTTAGCTGCTGCTGTTGCTGCCAAGATTTATCCCGAGACAATCCCCCACCACCGCAGCCCCCCGTGAGAGCAACAGTGGTTCAAGTGAAGCATGTCGCCTTCTTCTGAAGCCACGCACGTGTTGCGTCGACGTCAGCCAACCCAACTGTACACAGCTCTCTTTTTCCTTCTTTGAAGTACAGCTAATGCAGTTTCTGTCTTGTCGCTTTTAAGTACGAAGATGATGTTTTCGGCAGAGATGAAATGCTTTATACCTCATGTTGTTTCTTATACTAATGAACAAAATTAAATCCCTCAATGTAAAACAGGGTTAAGTTGCACAGTGAATTGATGCTTAGACTTTTCACTAGACCAGCCACTTTCAACCAGTGCAGTGTGTCAGCCACCGGCGCACAGTGGTTCATTTTCCCAATTTCTTGGCCAAAACCTCTAGAGATGTTTGAATTAATTTGAACATAACAAAGTTGAAACAAATCGTAAAAGTAACATAATTAAGAATTAAATATCGAGTAAATTCACGTAAATAGCTATAGTAAATGCTTTTTGGCGTGGATGATGATTTCATTGCTTCTTAGAGAATTCAAAGTTATAGTCTATATTATCTATATACATAAATCTATATATTATATGTATAGTACAGTAATCCTTTCACTCGATAGCATCATAGTCTGCGGAGATAAAGGAGTCATCTTCATCAGGGCCCTGAGTGGACACACCTAAATGTGTAGATACATCTGGAGTTGACAGAAGTGATATTACATCTGCAGAAAAATGCTTCAGTTTCTTTCTTGGACTTTCAATATTCTTTATGAAGTATGGTCCAATAATGCCTGCAGATCATTTTCAGCAAACTTTCCTGCTATTTGAATGGCACTGGTATCGGGATAGCATGTCGTTTGTGCTTCTAGCACCGTTCTGTATTGCTGGAAAATGTAGGCGATGGATTTCTAGTCTCGGAACTAATCAGGTTATAATGGAATTTTGTTAATTTAACTTCAACTAGAATGGACAATGCTTTTACTCCAGATAAAGATATACAACACTCTGAACTTAATTTATAAGCTTTTCTGCATGTTGACGCACTGATTGGTGTTGAAAATTGTACATCTTTTATTGCAGCAACAGCGCCGCGGCGTAGCTCAGTGGTTTAAGGCGCTTGCCTGCCGATCAAAAGTTGCGCTCAGGCGCGGGTTCGGTCCCCGCTTGAGTTGCTTACCTAGTTCGGTTTCTTCCGACGTTTTCCCAGACCGTAAGGCGAATGTAAGGTAATCTATGGCGAATTTTCGGCCTCATCTCGCTATCATGAATCCCATCGCCGCTAAATAACCTAGTAGATTGTATTGTATTGTATTTATATTCCATGATACTGTACATCGCTTCACAGCTAGCATATGAAACATGCCAAAAAAACTTAATAGTACTACAAAGTCTTAATTACAGTCACAGTCTAGCTGAAATATAAACAGAAGAGTTTTACAATATAGCTAGTGTACTAGTGAAGCACAAGGGGTTGGTATCAATACTTAATTACAAGAGAGAAATATTCTTGACATGTTGTTGACTGTCATAAATTCACCTATAGAATAGAATAGAATGTTTTAAATAAAATAACAAAAGAATATAATTGTAAAATTGCAGCTCAAAAAACCAAAACAATGGCATTTAAAGGAAAATACCCAATAAGGACAAAAATAGTAATCGATGAAATAATCGTAGAACAGGTTAAATATTTTAAGTACCTAGGATGCTACATTTCATATGAAAGAGATATAGACCTGGATAAAAAACTTAATAACTTTCGAAATGTCTGTGGAACAATCCATAGATCTTTAAAAAACAAAACAACAGAAGATACACGGATAAAATTTTTCAATACAATCGCAGTACCTATGCTAACTTATGGAAGTGAAGCCAGAATAATGACAGAAAAAGATAAATCAAAGGTCCAGGTAGCAGAAATGAAATTTATGAGAAGTACACTAGGATGTACAATACAAGATAAAAAGAAGAACATAGATATACGGAAGAAATTAGAGGTGGAACCATTGCTGGAGAAATTAAAGAGAAATAACAGAAGGTGGTGTGAACATCTACAAAGGATGCCGAATTACAGACTGCCATCTTTAGCAATGGGATATAAACCAAAAGGAAAACGAGATGTAGGAAGGCCAAGAGCGAAATGGGCGCCGGAACAGGTTCAACATGAACCTAATCCTTGAAGTGAAGAAGAAGAAGAAGAAGAATAGAAGGCGTGAGAAATTAGGTACTTCTTTAATTTGGCCCTAAATAATCTTATGTTTTGAGTTTCATTTTTTGACGAATATTTATGCTATGCTATGTTTTCACGATTACATACGAGTGAGCTCGGAAAGTCGCTGTACACTTAGGACGGATGTAGATAAGGTCGTAAGTTCGAGTCTAACTAAAGTTTTTCTACATACTGGTGGAACTCAGTGTTGCCACCGGAAGAAAATAAAATGTACCAGATTTCTCTGACAATTTTACCAGATTGTATAGATTTTTTTTTTCTATAATATACAAAATTTGTACCAGCAAAATTTTCTCTTGAAGATACGTGTAGAAAAAAACACACACACACACACGCACGCACACACACACACACAAACATAGATAAGGAAGACTACGAAAATAAAGAATACATGTATCTGCAAACATGTTTTTTTAACAAACAAAATCACAAACATTAAAAAAATTCACAAACTTTATGTTAATCTTATAATATTGATGACAAATAATCATTGCTGAACAATACACAATTGGAATAGATTGGTAATCATACCAACGTTGCCAAAGTTTATAGGATACTTACTTACTTACTGGCTTTTAAGGAACCCGGAGGTTCATTGCCGCCCTCACATAAGCCCGCCATTGGTCCCTATCCTGTGCAAGTCTCTATCATCATATCCCACCTCCCTCAAATCCATTTTAATATCATCTTCCCATCTACGTCTCGGGCTCCCCAAAGGTCTTTTTCCCTCCGGTCTCCCAACTAACACTCTATATGCATTCCTGGATTCGCCCATACGTGCTACATGCCCTGCCCATCTCAAACGTCTGGATTTAATGTTCCTAATTATGTCAGGTGAAGAATACAATGCGTGCAGTTTTGTGTTGTGTAACTTTCTCCATTCTCCTGTAACTTCATCCCTCTTAGCCCCAAATATTTTCCTAAGCACCTTATTCTCAAACACCCTTAACCTAGCATTAACATGTATACTGAAAAACAGACATATCATGACATTAACTATAATAATATTTCATTTCTAATGGTAATAATGTCATAAAACCACCTCAAGTTTTGTAGATTTTAATATCCAATACACAGCTGTACTCCGAAAATTACACACCGCAGAATCAGATCTGTAAATTAGTTTTAGTAAGTCTTGAAATTTTTAATAACCAATTGAATATGAACTCTAAATATATCAGCAATCCTGCATGTGTGTAATAGCCTATTGTTTATTGTAGTGTGTTTTTTGTTTTATTCTGAAGTGCAATTAGCTCTCAGAACTGACGAAAGATGAATTTTGGAAAGTAGGAAAATTATGTAGGAAAACTAATGCTTCACTGTAAGTTATTATTTTTCTGAAAATCCTTGGATGCCAAGCTTCAAAATGACGGGTCACTCATTAAAATCCGTTCAGCCGTTTTTTCGTAATTTTCATTACCAGTTGAAATTTTCTCTAATCCTTCATTTTATTATATTCTTCCGAAAGAATTAAAGTTTAATGATTCTGTAATACAAAAAGTTGCATCAGTTAAATTTTTAGGTTTGATTGTTGATGAATATTTAACATGGAATAAGCATATTTTGGCTGTCTGTGAGAAAATTGCTAAAATGTCTGGTATTTTGAAAAGGCTTAAAAGATCTTTGGCTATATCTTGTCTCTTGAATGTATGTTATATTTTTATCCATTCTCATTTAATGTATATGTCATTTATTTGGGGACATAATAAGAAAACTGCTTTGAGACCTTTACAAATTATTCAAAATAGAGCTTTAAGAAATTTATTGGTTTTTCATTATTTGACTCCAGTTAAATATCTATATCAATTTTCTTTCGTTCTACCAGTTGAATCAATTATCAAATTGGGCGCTGGCATTTTTATGTACAAAGTTATTAACAATTTAATACATAGTAATATTACATTTCAGTTTAATAAAGATATACATACTTATTTAACAAAACAAAAAGACAATATATTTTTTCTTAGTATAGCTCAGTAACTTATGGAACGAAAGGATTTAACAAATTTTTAGCAACCTTTAACCAACTTCCTTTAGAATATAGAATTTTACCAAATTGCCGGTGTTTTAAGAATTGTTTAAAAATACGTTTTTGGGAAGATTATTTATTTTAATTCTCAGTTGATTTATTTATTTCATGGTTTCAAACTTTTTCTTCTTTCTGCCCAAAACTTTATCTCATCTTATTATTTGTTCTTATTTTGCTTTCTTTCTTTAATAAATTCTTGTGTTATTGTTTGTTTTCACAGACTATAATTTCTTTAATTTTTCAATTACATTGTACAGGGACATCATTTTATTTTTACTTCAACTTTTATTGTACCTGAGTTTTTGAATGTACTTCACTCCCACCCCTTCTACTAACGAAGTTCCAACTGTTCTCCACACAGAACCAAGGCCGCAGTACTGAGTTAGTGATTATAGTATGTTTCAGAAATATGTTCGCGTTTTCCACTGACGAAAACTTCGAATACTGAATCATATTTTCGCACAGGCACTGTCGTCCGTTTGCCTACGTCGCATCCCGATTTCCCCCACCTGCTTATGCTCGCTCCATTGTAAAGACTAGTGGCGGGGCTTTTTTTTTTAGCTATTTTCTGAAAACATTAATTTCTGTTAGGAACTAATTGGACGTCTACGTAATATTATGCAACTGTTTAAAATAACTTAAATAAAAGTGCCTCGTTAAGTAATTAAATATCACGTGATTCCCCCCCGCCTTTCTACGATCCTGCGACATAACCACTTGGACGGACAGTAGATAGCATGTCTGAGTCATTTTACCTGTGCGGGTCGGGCAGAAATGAAGACTGAATTTACAGTACGTAAGGTACTCTTTTATAGAGTAGGTACAGAATTGTTTCAACATGAGTTTGGAGGACAAAGCTGGTAATTGGAATTAGATGCAATAGTCTATAGTGCGATAATAGGCACAGAAGAACTGAAGCTTATATCGAAATGAATGGCCACCATTTTCAAAGATGTGTTTAAATATCCATATTATGATTATTTTTCATTTTAACTTCATTCTCTATATAGTACGCTAATGTGCTGTAGACAGTATAATACACACTGCATAATGAATACGTTCGCATGGATAACTCAGTTCGTGAGTAAAAACACTCATTGTTAATACTGTACTGTATTTTGATTAAACAAAACCTAATGAAAATTATCAAACTCAAAATCGCGATATTTCCTACTTTAATGGAACTACTTTTCTTCCCTCCTGTACCTAGTAAAATGATTTGTTTGTATTTTACGCCAGTATCATCGAACTCCAGTCGTGGAAGGAGGTATCAAAGGGTGTTTTCGGGTCTCAATCATTAATCCAAAGGTATAGCCAGGTTAATATTAAAAATGTTAGTAAAAATAAAATTAAGTCCCTGTATAACATATTTATGTGCTCTTGTATAGCCCCTACATATAAGTTATACGCGTTGGGGCATACTCAATAAAGTGAACGTATTGTTTAGGTACTTGATATGATGTGATACAAGTTTTGAGACCCAAGAGTGTAATATTTGAAGCACTGTGATTAAAACGTACCACACAACGGTTTAGTTCACTATAAAACTCACAGAACTGCTGGGGATCGAACTGTAAGTCTACATTCTTGCAAAAAATTGTAACTCCATTGAGACGCGTTATCCACAAAAAAATGAAACTTAAAAGTGCCCTCACTCCATTTGCTGCAGGACGAGATACTCCGCCTGTCTCAGAAACCGATACAGTGAGCAGCACTTAGGAAAAGAACACGTTTCTAAGTTAATTAAATTCTACCTAGCTCCTAGTTTCACAAATGAAGCTCTGTGTACTGTTTGTACTTACTCGTCCATTCAAACTCCAGTTACTGTCTTAATGAAATTAATTAACTGTACTTCCATTCCAGGAACTAATATAGTTCTAGTTAAAAAGAACTACCTAGTTTACTTTTGCAGTTTGTTACAACACAGCACTGCAGAAACTCTAATCTTACAATAAAATGCATTCAATAGTATCCTATTCTTCTTTTTTATAAGAGTCAAACTTTTGAATTATAAGTAGGCTTCGTATTCCAGCTACCTATAAACTGGAATGAGGTTGTCTGATTCGAAGTATATGTGACGTCACAGCGCTGGTACAGGTACGTTCGTATACAAAATAGTTACGCATTCTCTGTCCTCTTCCTCTAGAACAGGCCTGCACAAGGTTTGCGCTCTCCGAACCGGCTCACAGCTCATGAGCGGAATGCAGACATTAGCTGCGCTCTGTATAAGGGTGGACTGGAAGAAGGGGTGATATCGTACAAAATATACACAAAAGGAAGTACTATTACGAGTGCTTATGAAATGAATTCCCGTTCAGTGTTTGCAAAACTATCTTAGACTATTACTGATTAATAAATAAATATTTATTTTACAGAAATAATAGAAATCCTATAGCTACTTAAATGTGCAATATCAATTTGTTATATTTTTATTTATCAGTACATCAAAACGAGGTTTTATGCTGTTGGTAGCTGAAAGGAACAGTAGCCTACTGATCGTAATGAAACATCAGTTACAGATGTTCGATGCCTGCCTTTATTAAAGTTGATTATAGAAAACAGTTGCTCACAAATATAAATGTTGAGCCAAACATAGCAATCATTTTCACAGCCAGCTTGTGTAGTCGTGGATATTATTGCTAATGTTTAGTCTTGTAAAACTCAACCAGGCTAGTAGTAAGTTATTATTCAAATGATCTTTAGCCCTTAGGTCACATTGAAGATCAATAAGTTCGAGCTGTAAATCGTTAAATGTTATGTTCCGTCTTTTAGATTCCTCCATACTGTACTGTAGCAGTAGGTAAGCAAAGTGAAACAGTTACTGAGAATAGGCCTACACACTGCACTCCACTAGATAACTGAGTGGTCGTTTCCCTCTCCTCTACCTATAGCAAGTCTATGTCATTCTGACGGATCTTCCTTTCCGTTTCGGCGAGCGGTAAACACCGTTCTCCCGCTCCGAAGGAGCGCGCGCGCTCGTTGAGCGTTGTTTGTGCAGGTATGCTCTAGAAAGTCAAAACCGGACGTAGTCATAGTGAGTAGTCTTATCGATCACTGCTCTTACTAGTCGTATTATTTAAATAACTACATCTTTGTGGCTGATTGAAGGTTCATTGCAGAGGTAAAATGCCTTAGATAAGACGCTCAAGCGTGCAATATTGCAGGGCATAGTTGAGGATACTTTAAGTAATATTTTCACTGTCAATATAGACAAAATTACATATAAATTGTGTAAAATAAACGTAAAAGTGACAAAAACAGTACAATTAAAGACAATGCAATACCAAAAGGCGCAGAAAGCGTGTTGAGCGTACTCCAAAAGAACCAGTACCACCAAAATCTGAAAATTATGAAGATATTAACTCAACGTTAGCATGGAGTTGTGTAGCCTACCATGATGTTCAGTGCCAACATCCCAATTAATAAATTATATAATCTACATTTTAGGGAATTTCTAGAAAAGTACATGAAAATTAAAGGTTTTTCAGTGATGAGCGACATATGCAATATTCTAATAAGACACGAAAAAATATCAGACAATAGGAATATCTTGTACTACATCATGCACCAATAACGTCATGTGCTATTGAAAGAATTTCTTGCAATATAAAATCATTTCAAATGACATCCGCATATGTTCAAGCTCCGTAACTTACGAATGCAGGTTATTATTCACTGCAAAGATCACGACGAAAATGAACATCACGGCTCAAGCATGTGTTTACTAGTACAGCTTCAGAATGTCGGGAGTTGACTGTACTCCACGAACACGCAGCGACGACCTGTTTGTTTATATCCTTATCCGTTGCATTACCTGTATTCGGCTTACTATATACCCAATGTTTCTTTAACTTCAGTCTTTAGGTAGTTGGAATACGAATCCTAATTATAAGTCTTTTACACAGAATGAACTCAAAGAAGATAGACGCAATATATAAATTTGCACAACATGAACTGTAAGATTTTTTTTACCTTATTTGTTCTTCACAATATTTATCCGTGCACACATTTTCAATGGTGCTGAGAAAGATTCTCTTGTGAGAAAAGAATTTAGAACACATATACCCATATTGGTGTTGTCCAATAATTATTACGAATAATGAGGTCCTCAGTGATCATCAATATAGCCCGGATCTTTAGGCATCTATAATACACCCTTTCAAAGCTCCCACATTTTAATTAATCACTGCTGTAACAAAGTATTAGAAATTATGAAATGAGACTGGTATTAAAAGAATGAGAGACTCAAAGAATTGTTATTTCAATTGTTTGAAGTTAATTCATATGTCACATGTTGGGCAACAATGGCATAAAACAAAATGGCGACTCCGCAGCAACGCGCACAAACTGTTTTCTGGTACGCAGATACGAAATCAATAATAATTACAGTGCAAAGAAATTACCGAAACGAATAAACAAAATCCACTGTTGCTATACAAAATAAAAGACAGTAGGAAGTGACTTGGTTCCAAGACCTGCAGTGTTTACAATTGAGGACCGTTTTTGCAAAACTTGCTAACTGAAAAAACTAAATTTTACAGGAGAGACAAAACACTATAGTAAGCAAGTTCACGCTTTGACACACTACAATGAAGAGAAATAACCCAATTTTACTAAGACGCCTTTAACATCACGTAGGGGCCTGCCTTATGTTAACGAATCCATCAAAATCTCAATTTTGGAAGTTTTGCAGTTAGTAAGTTTTTCAAAAACGGTGCTCAATTATGCTACTGGGTGTTCATTTCAAAGTGTGTCATGACGCCACTGTTGATGATGAGTCAGCGATTTGAAGCGAGTTTCAGCTTTTATGTCAGAGAAGTTGCCTATTATTCAAGGCGTTCAATCTGAACTTGAGAACGTGTACGGTATAACTTGAACGTCGTAGCAACAGATGGCGGTCTGTGTGCTACCATAACCTCTTTCGAACTGTTTTGCTCGGGCAAGTCGTAAGCAGGGTATTTGTTATCATCGGTTGCGTACGGCAACATTCCACAATACAAATCAAATGCTCCGTGTCCACGTTGACCGTCGAAGTTAATGTCAACAAATACGTAAGTAATCGTCTTAATCCTCTCCCCATATCTCGACAGTAAGAAAAAAAAACTCACCTCAGAACACGTTTCAAAACAGTTCACATTCCTGCCACTACCGGCGTTACCGTACGTATCGGTAAGTACTCTTCAGAATGAACGCCGTACTTTTTAGGCAACTTCTCTGGCACATAGGTAATACAACTCTGCGGAAGTGTAGGAAGATTGAATTCTCTAGGCTCATCGACTAGCCACATGACGGCATACAGCGAGCCATGACACACTTTGAACTGAACACCCAGTATATCTACTACCGGTACAGTATGTACGGTACACAAACAACGTACAGCATTTCTCAGAAGATACCATTTTTGTTGCTTTGTGAGTAAACAATAAAAATTAGAAAAAAAGTTTCAGTGAAAGTTGTTTGTTTTTAAAAATAGTTTCCAATGGAACTTTCAATGACCCATGTTCTCATTTGAAATTTCGAAGATGACCACAGGTGCCCCTACTTCCGGTTTGTTACGGGAAATGGTAGGCCTACTATCACCAATCGATTCTTTACATAGGTTTTGGTTATCAAATTTTTCTTATGAACAATCGGTATGATTTTCAAGAAAAAAGCCTGCTACGGGTGGTCTGGAACACCTGGTATATTACAATAAGATTGGTCCTAATACAAAGTTTCAGTACGAAGACTCTTCCTTAAAATATGATGCCAGCCATCTCCGACGACGACACACGATAATTCCCTGCATGTCATGACGTGAAATTGTTCTCGACAGATGCACCCATCTTCCACAGCTCAGCAAGTTTTCCCAGAGCTGATTTATGCTAAGTTGCCCAGCCAGTCGCGAATTCTGAATCCCAAGGACGAGAATTTGGGTGTTAATAGCTTAATTAACACAGAAGCCCTCTCTCCTTAAAATATGCATAAAACTTGTCAAGTTATAGTACTTAAAAATCCTGTCATGCCTTCTCTTTTTAGTCCATTTTCCATTATCTGTCTTCACAAATTTCCCTACTCATTTATAGTCGCGGGAATTATATTCGCTGTGTGTGTCACGTCCATGCTGCGAGCCTCCTTCAATCCAGGCATCTTCCCTGCATCTCAGCCCGGCCTCGTCTTCTTCCTCGTGCTCTGTGTTACTTCATAACTTGATTAGCTGGGAGTTGCTTTAATTGAAAGCCTCCTGTACAACACATCCGCTACACTCCGTGCTAAAAACATCACACTGCCTCGCGGCACGTGGTTAACTTCCAAGCAGCTCGGTAGCTTTTAACGATTTCTAACTAAACATTATAATAACTAACATTTTAGGCTTATATGTGATTATGTTTATATAGGAGTGACTCACCATAAGGGGGTGAAGGCGCGCTTCCCTCTAGAAAGGTTAAAGAATTAGCATTAATATTAATCTAATAATAATGGAGAAAAAAATGGGAGTATAAGGGTACAGTACATCAGTTATTCATAGATTTCAAAAAGGCATAGGACTCGGTTAAGAGGGAAGTTTTATATGATATTCTTATTGAATTTGGTATTCTCAAGCAACTAGTTCGATTAATTAAAATGTGTCTTAGTAAAACTTACAGCAGAGTCCGTATAGGACGCCAGTTTCTATCTGTGGGCTAAAGCAAGGAGATGCACTATCACCTTTACTTTTTAACTTTGCTCTAGAGTATGCCATTAGGAAAGTCCAGGATAACAGAGAGGGTTTGCAATTGAACTGGTTACATCAGCTGCTTGTCTATGCGGATGATGTGAATATGTTAGGAGAAAATCCACAAACGATTAGGAAAACACGGACATTTTACCTGAAGCAAGTAAAGCGATAGATTTGGAAGTAAATCCCGAAAAGACAAAGTATATGATTATGTCTCGTGACCAGAATATTGTACGAAATGGAGATATAAAAATTGGAAATTTATCCTCTGAAGAGGTGGAAAAATTCAAATACCTGGGAACAACAATAAAAAATATAAATGATACTCGGGAGGAAATTAAACGCAGAATAAATATGGGAAATGCCTGTTATTATTCGGTTGAGAAGCGTTTATCATCCAGTCTGCTGTCAAAAAATCTGAAAGTCAGAATTTATAAAACAGTTATATTACCGGTTGTTCTTTATGGTTGTGAAACTTGGACTCCTCACTTTGAGAGAGGAACATAGGTAAAGGGTGTTTGAGAATAAGGTGCTTAGGAAAATATTTGGGGCTAAGAGGGATGAAGTTATGGGAGAATGGACAAAGTTACACAACAAAGAACTGCACGCATTGTATTCTTCACCTGACATAATTAGAAACATTAAATCCAGACGTTTGAGATGGGCAGGGCATGTAGCACGTATGGGCGAATCCAGAAATGCATATAGAGTGTTAGTTGAGAGGCCGGAGGAAAAAAAGACCTTTAGGGAGGCCGAGACGTAGATGGGAAGATAATATTAAAATGGATTTGAGGGAGGTGGGATATGATGGTAGAGACTGGATTAATCTTGCTCAGGATAGGGACCAATGGCGGGCTTATGTGAGGGCGGCAATGGACCTGCGGGTTCCTTAAAAGCCAGTAAGTAAGTAAGTAAGTAAGTAAGTAAGTAAGTAAGTAATACTCAAAATGGCTGTTAATTTATTTCACGATTTAAAAGAGGAGCACATAATTTGTACTTTCCTCAAAATTGTCTTAACGATTTATTTTATGATTTGAAAAGAGTAACACAAAATGGCGCTTACTGAGAATTGTCATTAATGATATTTTACGATTTCGAATCAGTCACACAAAATGGTGTTTGCTATTAATAAAAATTGCCATTACCTACTATTTTACAATTTCCAAAGAGCAACATAAAATGGCGCTATACTCAAAATGGCTGCTAATTTACTTCACAATAGGTAATACATAATTGGACGGTGATTAGCAATAGTGATCCAAACGCCAAAAACCTGTTTCAAGATATTGGCCACTGAAATAAATCTGTTTTCTTTT